>NW_006409021.1:148740-159712 GCF_000296735.1 Chrysochloris asiatica | reverse complement strand
CATGTAGCTAGAACTCTGTATATGGATATGTTGAACTACTCTACCATGTAGCTAGCTCTCTGTAAATACAAACTTTGGAATCATCTGCTATGTAGCTAACTCTCAGTATATGGACTTGTTGGCCTCATCTGCCGTGTATATTGTACTCTGTATATGAACATGTTTGATAACTCTGCCATGTAGCTAGCTGTCTGTGCATGGATATGTTGGAATGATGTGCCATGTACGTAGCTCTCTGTATATACACATGTCTGATTCATCTGTCATGTAGCTAGCTCTCAGTATATGGACATGTTGAACTCATCTGCCATGAAGCTTGAACTCTATATTTGGAAATGATACACTATTCTGGAATGTAGATAACTATCTGTATATGGACATTTTGGACCCGTTTGCCATGTAGTTAGTGCTCTTTGCATAGATATGTTCGACTGATCTGCCATTTAGTTAGGTTTCTGTATATGAACATATTAGACTTGTGTGCCACGTAGCTTGCTCTCTGTTTATTGATATGTTGGACTCATCAGCCATGTAGCCAGCTCTCTCTGTATGATCATGTTGGACACATCTCCCTTGAAGCTAGTCCTCTATATATACATATGTTGTACTCATGTGCTATTTAGCTAACTCTCAGTATATGGATATGTTGGACTCATCTGCCATGTAGATTGTACTCTGTACTTGAACATGTTGGATAACTGCCATGTTGCTAAATCTCTGTATATGAATATGTTGGACTTGTCTGCCATGTAGCTCGCTCTCAGCATATGGACATGTTGGATTCATCAGACAGGTAGCCAGCTCTCTGTATATGAACATGTTGGACTCATCTGCCATGTAGCTAGTTCTCTATATATGGTCATGTTGGACTACTCTGCAACATAGATAACTCTCAGTATATGGACAAATTGGACTCATATGCCAGGTAGCTAGTACTTTGTATATGGACATGTTGGACTACTCTGCCATGTAGCTAGCTCTCCGTATATGGACATGTTGGACTACTCTGCCATGTAGCTTGCTCTCAGTATAGGGACATGTTGGACTCATCAGTCATGTAGGCAGCTCTCTGTGTATGAACATGTTAGACTAATCTCGCTTGTAGCTAGTCCTGTATATGTACACATGTTGGACTCATCTGCCTTGTAGCTAGTACTCTGTATGTGGACATGTTGTACTAGTCTGCCATATAGTAATCTCTCAGTATATGTACACATTGGACTCATCTGCCATGTAGCTAGAACTCTGTGTATGGATATGTTGCACTATGCTCACATGTAGCTATCTCAGTATATGATCATTTTGTAGTTGTCAGCCATGTAGCTAGCTCTCTGTATATGGATATGTGAACTGATTGCCATGTAGGTAGCTCTCTGCTTATGATCATATTGGACTTGTCTGCCATGTAGCTACCTCTTAGTTGGACTCATTAGCTATGTAGCTACCTCTTAGTTGGACTCATTAGCTATGTAACTGGCTTTCTGTATATGGACTTGTTGGACTGATCTGCCATGTTGGTAACTCTCTGTATATGAACATTTTGGATTCGTCTGCCCTATAGCTAGCTCTCTGTGCCTGGATATGCTGTTCTGATCGACCATGTAGGTAGCTCTCTGTATATGAAAGTATTGGACTTCTCTGCCATTTAACTAGCTTTCTGTATATGGACAAGTTGGACTCTTCAGCCATGTATCCAGCTCTCTGTTTGAACATTTTGGACTCATCTGCCTTTTAGCTAGTCCTCTGTATATACACATGTTGGACTTATATGCTGTGTAGTTAGCTCTCAGTATATTGACATGTTGGTCTCAACTGATATGTAGCTATACTCTATATATGGACATGTTGGACAACTCTGCCATGTGGCTAGCTCTCAGTATTGGAAATGCTGTACTCATTTGACTTTTAGCTAGTACTCTGTATATGCACATGTTGGACTATTCTGCCATAAAGCTAGCTCTCCATATATGGACATGTGGGACTTATCTGCCATGTAGCTAGTATTTTATATATGGACATGTTGGACTACTCTGTCATGCAACTAACTTTCGGTATATGGATATGTTGGACTCATTTGCTTCGTAGCTAGTACTCTAAATATACACATGTTGGAATTATCTGCCATGTAGCTAGCTCTCAGTATATGCACATGATGGACTCATGTGCCATGTAGCTAGTACTCTGAATATGGACATGTTTGATTACTTTGCCATATAGCTCACTCGAAGGATAAGGACATGTTGGACTCATCTTCCATGTATCTTGAACTCTGTATATGGACATGTTGCACTACTCTCCCATGAAGCTACCTCTGTATATGGACATTTTGGCCTCGTCTGCCATGTAGCTAGCTCTCTGTATATGGATATGTTGGACTGATCTGCCATATAGGTAGCTCTCTGTATATGCACATGATTGGACTTGTCTGCATGTAGCTAGCTCTCAGTATATGGACACGTTGTACTCATCTGCCATGTAGCTAGAACTCTGTGTATGGACATGTTGCACTACTCTGTCATCTAGCTAGTTCTCTGTATATGGACATTTTGGACTTGTCTGCCATGTAGCTAGCACTCTGTGTATGTAAATGTCGGATTCATCAGCCATGCAGCCACCTCTCTGTGTATGAACATGTTGGACTCATCTGTCATGTAGCTAGTACTCTATATATGGTCATGTTGGACTTCTCTTCCATGTAGCTTATACTCAGTATATGGACACGATGGACTCATCTGAAAAGTAGCTAATACTCTGTATATGGACATGTTGGACTACTCTGCCATGTAGCTAACTCACCATATATGGACATGATGGACTACTCTGCCATGTAGTTAGCTATCTGTATATGGACCTTTTGGACTGTTCTGCAATGAAAGGTAGCTCTCTCTATATGAAAATGTTCGTCTCATTTGCCATGTAGCTAGCTCTCTGTATATAGACATGTTGGACTCATCAGTCATGTAGGCAGGACTCATCTGTAATGTAGCTAGTACTCTCTATATGTACATAGTGGAGTACTCTGCTATGTAGCTAGATTTCAATATAGGGACACATTATACTCATATGCCCAGTAGCTAATACTCTATATATACACATGTTGGACTTATCTGCCATGTAGCTAGCTTTCAGTATTTGGACAGGTTGGTCTCATCTGCCATGTAGCTAGTAGTCTATATATGAACATGTTGGGCTACTCTGCCATGTAGCTAGAACTCTTTATATGGACATGTTGGATTACACTGCTATGTAGCTAACTCTTTGTATATGGACATGTTGGACTCAACAGCCTTGTAGCCAGCTCTCCGTGTATGAACATGTTGGTCTCATCTGCCATGTAGTTAGCTATCTGTATATGGACCTTTTGGACTGTTCTGCAATGAAAGGTAGCTCTCTCTATATGAAAATGTTTGTCTCATTTGCCATGTAGCTAGCTCTCTGTATATGGACATGTTTGACTCATATGACATGTTGCTAGAACTCTGTATATGGACATGTTGGACTACTCTGCCATGTAGCTGGCTATCATTATATGGACACGTTGGACTCATCTGCCAGGTAGATAGCTGTCTGCATATGGACATATTGGACTCATCAGTCATGTAGCCAGCTCTTTCTGTATGAACATGTTGGACTCATCTGCCTTGTAGGTAGTCTTTTCTGTATAGACATGTTGGAATTATCTCATCTGCCTTGTAACTAGTACAATATATTTGGACATGTTGGACCACTCTGCCATGTAGCTAACTCTCAGTATATGCACATGATGGACTCATCTGACATGTAGTTATTTCTCTGTATATGGACATATTGGAATACTCTGTCATGTAGCTAACTCCCAGTATAAGGACTTGTTGGACTCATCTGCCATGTAGCTAGAACTGTTTATATGGACATGTTGGACTACTCTGCCATGTATCTAAAACTCTTTATATGGACATGTTGCATTACTCTCGCATGAAGATACATCTGTATATGGACATTTTGGAATTGTTTGCCATGTAGCTAGCTCTCTGTGTATGGATATATGGACTGATCTGCCATGTAGGTAGCTCAATGTATATGATCATTTTGGACTTGTTTGCCATAGAGCTAGCTCTCAGTATATGGATACGTTGGACTCATCTGCCATGAAGTTCGAACTCTGTTTATGGACATGTTGGACTACTATGCCATGTAGCCAGCTGTCTCTGTATGAACATGTTGGAGGCATCTGCCTCCAAGCTAGTCTTCTATATATACACATGTTGGACTTATCGGCCATGTAGCTAGCTCTCAGTATATGGTCATGTTGTACCTGTCTGCCATGTAGCTAGTAGTCTGTATATGGACATGTAGTACTACTCTGCCATGTAGCTAGCTTTCTGTGCATGGATATATTGGACTGATCTGCCATGTAGGTAGCTCTCTGTATATGAACAAATTTGACTTATCTTCCATTTAGGTAGCTTCAGTGTATGGACACGTTGGAAACATCTGCATTTAGTGACAACTCTGTACATGGACATAGTCAAACTCTGACATGTAGCTAGCTCTCAGTATATGGGCATGTTGAACACATCAGCCATGTAGCCAGAACTCTGTATATGGAAATGTTGCACTTACCTGTCATGTAGCTAGCTCTCTGTAGATGGACATTTTGGATATTTCTGCCATGTAGTTAGCTCGCTGTACATGCCTATGTGGGACTGGTTTTCCAACTAGTTAGCTCTCTATATATGAACACATTGGACTTGTCTGCCATGAAGCTTGCTCTCAGTGTATGGACATGTTGGACTCATCTGCCATCTAGCTAGTACCCTGTATATGGACATGTTGGTCTACTCTGCCTTGTAGCTAGCTCTCAGTATATAGACAAGTTGGATTATTCTGCTTTGTAACTAGAGCTCTGGATATGAAAATGTTGAACTACTGTGCCACATAGCTAGCTCTCTTTATATAGACAAGTTGGAATCATCTGCCTTTTTACTAAAACGCTGTATAATGAATTGTTGCACTAACCTGCCCTGTAGTTAGCTCTCGGTATATGGACATTTTGGACTCATCTGCCATGTAAATAGCTCTGTACATGGATATGTTGGACTGATCTGCCAAGTAGGTAATTCTCTGTACATAAATATATTGGACTTGTCTGCCATGTAGCTATGTCTCAGTATATGTACATGTTGGACTCATCTGCCATGTAGCTAGTACCCTGTATATGGACTTGTTGGACTGATGTGCCATGTAGGTAGCTCTCAGTATATAGACAAGTTGGACTCATCTGCCATGTAGCTAGTACCCTGTATATGGACATGTTGCACTACCCTGCTATATAGCTAGCTCACTGTATATAGACAAGTTGGACTTATCTGCCTTATAGCTAGAACTCTGTATAAAAATATTTGACTCACCTACCATGTAGCTACCTCTATATATGGACATTTTGGACTCATCTACCATGTAACTAGCTCTCTGTACATGGATATGTTGGACTGTTCTGCCAAGTAGGTAGCTCTCTGTATATGAACTTATTGGACTTGTCTGTCATGTAACACCCTCTCAGTATATGGATATGTTGGACATATCTGCCATGTAGCTAGAACTCTGTATACGGAAATGTTGCACTAGTCTGCCACGTAGCTAGATCTCTGTATATAGACATATTGGACTCATCTGATTTGTAGCTAGAACTCTGTATATGGAAATGTTGCACTTCGCTGCCATGTAACTAGCTCTCTGTATATATACATTTTGAACTTATCTGCCATGTACCTAGCTCTCTGTACCTTGATATGTTGGACTAATCTGCCAAGTAATTAGCTATCTGCATATGAACATATTGAACTTGTCTGCCATTAAGCTAGCTCTCAGTATATGGACATGTGGGACTCATCTACCATCTAGCTAGTATGCTGTATATGGACATATTGGACTACTCTTCCATGTAGCTAGCTCTGTGTATATGGACATGTTGGACACATCAGCCATGTAGCTAGAACTCTGTACATGGATATGTTGGACTGATTTACCAAGTAGTTACCCTTTATATATGGACATATTTGACTTGTGTGCCATGTAACTATCTCTCAATATATGGACATTTGGACTCATCAGCCAGGTAGCTAGTACCCTGTATATAGACATGTTGCACTATTCTGCCATGTAGCTAACTCTCTGTATATAGAAAAGTTGGACTCATCTGCCTTGTAACTAGAACTCTGTATGTGGAAATATCGCACTACCCTGCCATGTCGCTAGGTCTCTTTATATGCACATTTTAGACTCATCTGCCATGTAGCTAGCTCTCTGTACATGGATATATTGGACTATCTGACATGTAGGTAGCTCTCTGTATATGAACATATTTGACTTGTCTACCATTTAGGTAGATTCAGTGTATGGGAACATTGGAAACATCTGCATTTAGCTACAACTCTGTATATGGACATGACTGACTACTCTGACATGTAGCTATCTCTCAGTATATGGACATGTTGGACACATCAGCCATGTAGCTAGAACTCTGTATATAGAAATGTTGCACTTACCTGCCATACAGCTAACTCTCTGTATATAGACATTTTGGACTTTTCTGCCATGTAATTAGCTCGCTGTACATGGATATGTTGAACTGATCTCCCAACTAGTTAGCTCTCTGTATATGAACATATTGGACTTGTCTGCCATGTAGCTAGCTCTCAGTATATAGACAAGTTGGACTCATCTGCCATGTAGCTAGTACACTGTAGATGGACATGTTGGAATACTCTGCCATGTAGCTAGCTCTCAGTATATGGACAAGTTGGACTCATCTCCCTTGTAACTAGAACTCTGTATGTTTCAATGTTGCACTACTGTGCCACGAAGCTAACTCTCTTTATATAAACAAGTTGGTCTCATCTGTCTTTTTACTAGAACTTTGTATAATGAAATGTTGCACTAACCTGTCCTCTAACTAGTTCTCAGTATATGGACGTTATGGACTCGTCTGCCATGTAAATAGCTCTCTGTAAATGCTTATGTTGGACCAATCTGCCAAGTAGGTATCTCTCTGTATATAAACATTTTGGACATGTCTATCATTTAGCTATATCTCAGTACATGGACATGTTGAACTCATCTGCCAAATAGCTGGTACCCTGTATATGGACATGTTACACTACACTGCCATGTTGCTAGCTCTCTGTATATAGACAATTTGGACTCATCTGCCTTGTATATTGTTGTTGTTGTTGTTAAGTGCCTTTGAGTCGGTTCCGACCCATAGCGACCCTGTACAGGGTTTCCGAGGATGTAAATCCTTATGGGAGTAGAAAGCCTCATCTTTCTCCATCGGAGTGACTGGTAGTTTCAAACCTCTGACCTTAATGTTGGCAGCCCGATTCGTAACCACTATGCTACCAGAGCTCCTTGTACATAGAACTATGTATATGGAAATGTTGCACTACCTTGCCATGTAGTTAGCTCTCTGTATATAGTCAAGTTGGACTCATATGGCTTGTACCTAGAACTCTGTATATAGAAATGTTGCACTACTCTGCCATGTATCTAGCTCTCTGTATATGGACATTTTGGACTTGTCTGTCATGTAGCTAGCTTACTGTACATGGATATATTGGACTGATCTGCCAAGTAGGTAGCTCTCTGTATATGAACATATTGGACTTGTCTTCCATTTAGCTGGCTCTCAGTATATGGACATGTTGGACTCATCAGTCAGTTATCTAGTACCCTGTATATGAACATGTTGCACTACTCTTCCATGTAGGTACCTCTCAGTATATAGACAAGTTGGACTCATCTGCCTTGTTGCTCGATCTCTGCATATGGAAATGTTGGACTACCCTGCAATGTAACTAGGTCTCTGTATATAGACAAGTTGGACTCATCTGCCAAGTAGTTAGTACCCTGTATATGGACATGTTGCACTACCCTGCCATATAGCTAGCTCACTGTATATAGACAAGTTGGACTTATCTGCCTTGTAGCTAGAACTCTGTATAAGGAAATGTTTCACTACCGTACCATGTAGCTACCTTTCTGAATATGGACATTTTGGAGTTGTCTACCATGTAACTAGCTCTCTGTACATGGATATGTTGGACTGCTCTGCAAAGTAGGTAGCTCTCTGTATATGAACATATTGGACTTGACTGTCATGTAGCTAGCTCTCAGTATACGGATATGTTGGAAACATCTGCCATGTAATTAGAACTCTGTATATGGAAATGTTGCACTATTCTGCCATGTAGCTAGGTCTCTGTATATAGACAAGTTGGACTCATCTGACTTGTAGCTAGAATTCTGTATATGGAAATGTTGCGCTACCCTGCCATGTAGTTAGTTCTCTGTATATGGACATTTTGGACTCTTCTGCCATGTAGCTAGCTCTCTGTACCTGGATATGTTGGACTAATCTGCCAAGTAGGTAGCTCTCTGTATATGAACATATTGAACTTGTCTGCCATGAAGGTAGCTCTCAGTATATGGACATGTTGGACTCATCTGCCATCTAGCTAGTCCCCTGTATATGGACATGTTGTACTACTCTGCCATGTAGGTAGCTCTCATTATATGGACAAGTTAGACTTATCTTACTTGTAGCTAGAAATCTGTATATGGAAATGTTGCATTACGCTGCCTTATAGCTAGGTCTCTGTATATGGACATTTTAGACTCGTCTGTCATGTAGCTAGCTCACTGTACATGGATATGTTGGACTGATCTGCATAGTAATTAGCCCTCTGTGTATGGACATATTGGACTTGTCTGTCATGTAACTATCTCTCAGTATATGGACATGTTGGACTCATCAGCCAGGTAGCTAGTACCCTGTATATGTACATGTTGCACTATTCTAACATGCAGCTAGCTCTCTGTATAGAGACAATTTGGACTCATCTGCCTTGTAGCTAGATCCCTGTATATGGAAATGTTGCAATACCCTGCCATGTCGCTAGCTCTCTGTATATAGACAAATTTAGACTCATCTGCCATGTAGCTAGTACCCTGTATATGGGCATGTTGCATTACCCTGCTATTTAGCTAGCTCACTGTATATAGACAAGTTGGATTTATCTGCCTTGTAGCTAGAACTCTGTATAAAAATGTTTTACTATCCTACCATGTAGCTACCTCTCTCTATATGGACATTTTGGACTCATCTACCATGTAACTAGTGCTCTGTACATGGATATGTTGGACTGCTCTGCCAAGTAGGTAGCTCTCTGTATATGAACATATTGGACTTGTCTGTCATGTAGCTACCTCTCAGTATACGGATATGTTGGACACATTTGCCATGTAGCTAGAACTCTGTATATGGAAATGTTGCACTAGTCTGCCACGCAGCTAGGTCGTTGTATCTAGACAAGTTGGACTCATCTGATTTGTAACTAGAACTCTGTATATGGAAATGTTGCAATATCCTGCCATGTAAATAGCACTCTGTATATGGACATTTTGAACTCATCTGCCATGTAGCTAGCTCTCTTTACATGGATATGTTGGACAGATCTCACAAGTATGTAGCTCTCTGTATATGGACAAATTGGACCCATCTGCCATGTAGCTAGCTCTCAGTATATGGACATGCTGGACTCATTAGCCAGGTATCTAGTACTCTTAATATGGACATATTGGACTACTCTGTCATGCAGCTAGCTCCCAGTATATGAACACTTTGGACTGATCTGCCATGTACCTTGAACTCTTTATATGGAAATGTTGCACTACTCTGCCATGTTGCTAGCTCTCTGTATATGGACATTTTGGACTCGTCTGACATGTAGCTAGTACCCTGTATTTGGGCATGTTAGACTGATGTGCCGTGTAGCTCACTCTCAGTATATTGACATGTTGTACTCCTCTGCCATGTAGCTAGTACTCTGTATATAGACATTCTGGACTACTCTGCCATGTAGCTAGCTCTCAGTATATGGACATGATGGACTCATCTGCCATGTGGCTAGTAACCTGTTTAAGGAAATGTTGGACTACTCTGCCATGTAGCTAGCTCTCAGTATATGGACATGTTGGACATGTCTGCCATGTAACATGAACTTTGTATATCAAAATGATGCACTACTCTTACATGTAGCTAGCTCTCTGTATGTACACAAGTTAGACTCATCTGCCTTGTAGCTAGAATTCTGTATTTGGGAATGTTTCACTACCATGCCATGTCGCTAGCTTTCTGTATATGAACATTTTGGACTCGTCTACCATGTAGCTAGCTCTCTCTAAATGGATATTTTTGGACTGACCTGCCAAATAGGTAGCTCACTGTATATGATCATACTGTACTTGTCTGCCATGTAGCTAGCTCTCTGTATGTAGACAAGTTGGACTCATCTGCCTTGTAGCTAGAACTCTGTATATGGGAATGTTGCACTACCCTGCCATGTAGCTAGCTCTCTGTATATGAACATTTTGGACTCGTCTGCCATGTAGTAGCTCCCTGTACATGAATATGTGGACTGAAATGCCAAGTAGGTAGATCTCTGTGTATGATCATGGTGGACTTTCCTGTTATGTAACTAGCTCTCAGTATATGGACATGTTGTACTACTCTGCCAAGTAGCTAGCTCTCAGGATGTGGATACGTTGGACACATTTGCCATGTTGCTAGAAGTCTATATATGGAAATGTACTACCATACCATGTAGCTTGCTTTCTGTATATGAACATATTGTTCTTGTCTGCCATGTAGCTAGCTCTCAATACATGGACATGTTGGACTCATCAGCCATGGAGCCAGCGCTCTCAGTATGAGCACATTGGACTCATCTGCCTTGTAGTTAGTCCTCTATATATGCATATCTTGGACTCATCTGCCATGTAGCTAACTCTCAGTATATGGACATGTTTGACTCATCTGCCATGTAGCTAGTACTCAATATATCGACATGCTGGATTCCTTTACTTGTAGCTAACTCTCCATATATGGATACGTTGGACTCATCTGCCATGTAGGTAGAACTCTTTATATGGA
>NW_006409021.1:147267-148577 GCF_000296735.1 Chrysochloris asiatica | reverse complement strand
TCTGCCATGTAGATAGCTCACAGTATATGGACATGTTGGCCTCATATGCCATGTAGCTAGAAAACTGTATATGGAAATGTTGCACTACTCTGCCATGTAGCTAGCTCTCAGCATATGGACATTTTGCACTCGTCTGCCATGTAACCAGATCTGTCTGTATGAACATGTTGGACTCATCTGCCTTGTAGATAGTCTTCTATATATACACATCTTAGACTCATCTGCCATGGAGCTAACTCTCAGTATATAGACATGTTGGGCTCATCTGACATGTAGCTCGAACTCTATATTTGGAATTGTTGCACAACTCTGCCATGTAGCTAGCTCTCTGTATATGGACATGTTGGACTCATCAGCCATGTAGCCAGCTGTCTCTATATGAATATATTGGACTCATCTGCCTTATAGCTAGTCCTCCACATATACACATGTTGGACTACTCTGCCATGTAGCTAGCTCTCAGTATATGGACACGCTGGACACAACTGCCATGTAGCTAGAACTCTGTATATGGAAATGTTGCACTACTCTGCCATCTTGCTACCTCTGTATATGGACATTTTGGACTTGTCTGCCATGTAGCTAGTTCTCTGTGCATTGATATGTTGGACTTATCTGCCATCTAGGTAGCTCTCTGTATATGAACATATTAGACTTGTCTGCCATGCCGCTAGCTCTCTGTGTATAGAAATGTTGTACTCATCAGCCATGTAACCAGATCTCTCTGTATGAACATTTTGGGCTCATATGCCTTGTAGCTATACCTATATATACACACATGTTGGACTCATCTGCCCTGTAGCTAACACTCAGTATATGGATATTTTGGACTGTTCTGCCACGTATCTAGTACTCTGTATAAGGACATGTTGGACTACTCTGCCATGTAGCTAGATCTCAGTATATGGACATGTTTGATTCACCTGCCATATAGCTAGAACACTGTATATGGAAATGTTGCATTACTCTGCCATGTAGCTAGCTCTCTGTATATGGACATTTTGGACGCTTCTACCTTGTAGATAGCACTCTGTGCATGGATATGTTGTACTGATCTGACAGGTAGGTATCTCTCTGCATGCTAATATATTGGACTTGTCTGCCATATAGCTAGCTCTCTGTATACTGACATGGTGGACTCATCAGCCATGTACCCAGCTCTCTTTATGAACATGTTGGTCTCATCTGCCTTGTAGCTAGTCCTCTATATATACACATATTGAACTATTCTGCCATGTAGCTACTACTTTATATATGGAAATGTTGGACGACTCTGTCATGTAGCTAGCTCTCCGAATATGGACATTTTG
>NW_006409021.1:131149-147027 GCF_000296735.1 Chrysochloris asiatica | reverse complement strand
GACATATTGGACTTATCAGCCATGTAGCCAGCTCTCTCTGTATTAACATATTGGACTCATATGTCTTGTAGCTAGATCTCTATATATACACATGTTGGACTTATCTGCCATGTAGCTATCACTCAGTATATGGACATTTTGGACTCATCTGTCATGTAGCTCTAACTCTGTATATGGAAATGTTGGACTACTCTGCCATGTAGCTAGATCTCAATATATGGACACGTTTGACTCACCTGCCATGTAACTTGAACTCTGTATATGGAAAATTTGCACTACTCTGCCATGTAGCTAGCTCTCTGTATATGGACATTTTGTACTCGTTTACCATGTAGCTAGCTCTCTGTGCATGGATATGTTGGACTGATCTCACATATAGGTATCTCTCTGTATATGAACATATTGGACTTGTCTGCCATAGAGCTAGCTCTCTGTATATGGACATGTTGGACTCAACAGCCATGTAGCCAGCTCTCTCTGTATGAACATGATGGACTCATCTGCCTTATAAGTAGTCCTCTATATGTAGACATGGGACTCATCTGTCAGTTAGCTAACTCTCAGTATATGGACATGTTAGACTCTTCTGCCATGTAGCTTGTTCTCTGTATATTGACATGTTGTACTACTCTTCCATGTAGCTAGCTCTCAGTATATGGACGTGTTGGACTCATCTGCCATGTAGCTAGTACTCTTTATATGGAAATGTTGGATTACTCTGCCATGTAGCTTGCTCTCAGTATATGGACAACTTGGACTCATCTGCCATGTATCAAGTTCTCTGTATGTGGAAATGATACACGACTCTGCCATGTAGCTAGCTGTCAGTATATTGACACGTTGGAGTCATGTGCCATGTAGCTAGCTCTCTGTATACGGACATATTGAACTCGTCTGCAATGTAGCTATTTCTGTGCATGGATATGTTGGACTGACCTGTATTGTAGATAGCTCTCTGAATATGAACATATTGGACTCATCAGTCATGTAGAAAGCTCTCTCTGTATGAACATGTTGGATGAATCTGCCTTGTAGCTAGTCCTGTATATATGCACATGTGGGACAAGTCTGCCATGTCACTAACTCACAGAATATGGACATGTTGGACTCATCTGCCATTTAGCTAGTATTCTCTATATGGACATGTTGGATTACTCTGCCATGTAGTTTGCTCTCAGTATATGGACACCTTGTACTCATCTGCCATGTAGCTAGAAATCTGAATATGGAATTGTTGCACTATTCTGCCATGTAGCAAACTCTCTGTATATGTACATTTTGGACTCATCGGCAATGTAGTTATGTATCTGAGCATGGATATGTTGGATTGATCTGCCATGTAGGTAGCTCCCTGTATATGAGCATATTGGACTTTTCTGCCATGTAGCTAGCTCTCTGTATATGGACATGTTGGACTCAACAGTGATGTTGCCAGCTCTTTCTGTATGAACATGTTGGACTCAACTGCCTTGTAGCTAGTCCTCTGTGTATACACATGTTTGACTCATCTGTCTTGTAGCTAGTATTCTGTATATGGATATGTTGGGCTACTCTGCCATGTAACTAGCTCTCAGTATATGGACATGTTGAACTCATCTTCCATGTAGCTGAAACTTTGTATAAGGAAATGTTACACTCCTCTATCATGTAGCTAGTTCTCTGTATATGAACATTTTGAACTCATCTGCAATGTAGCTATTTCTGTGCATGTATATGTTGGACTGATCTTTAATGTAGATAGCTCTCTGAATATGAACATATTGGACTCATCAGTCATATAGCCAGCTTTCTCTGTATGAACATGTTGGATGAATCTGCCTTGTAGCTAGTCCTGTATACATACACATGTGGGACAAGTCTTCCATGTCACTAACTCTCAGTATATGGACATGTTGGACTCATCTGCCATTTAGCTCGTACTTTCTATATGGACATGTTGGATTACTCTGCCATGTAGCTAGCTCTCAGTATATGGACACCTTAGACTCATCTGCCATGTAGCTAGAAATCTGTATATGGAAATGTTACACTACTCTGCCATGTAGCAAACTCTCTGTATAGGGACATTTTGTACTCATCTGCCATATAGATAGCTCTCTTGGATGGATATGTTGGATTGATCTGCCATATAGGTAGCTCCCTGCATATGATCATATTGGACTTTTCTGCCATGTAGCTAGCTCGATGTATATGGACATGTTGGACTCATCAGTCATGTTGCCAGCTCTTTCTGTATGAACATGTTGGACTCATTTGTCTTGTAGCTAGTCCTCTATATATACACATGTTGAACTCATCTGCCATGTAACTAACTCTCAGTATATGGACATGTTGGACCCATCTGCCAAGTAGCTAGTACTCTGTATTTGGACACGTTGGACTACTCTGCCATGTAGCTAACTCAATGTATAGGGACATGTTGCGCTTATCTGCCATGTAGCGAGAACTCTGTATATGGAAATGTTGCACTACTCTACCATGTAGCTAACTCATTGTATATGGACACGTTAGAATCATCTGTCATGTAGATAGCACTCTGTATAAGGAAATGAGGCACTATTCTGCCATGTAGCTAGTTCACTGTAAAGGGATATTTTTGACTCATCTGCCATGTACCTAGCTCTCTGTGCATGGATATATTAGACTGATCTGCCATGTAGTTTGCTCTGTGTATATGAACATTTGGACATGATGTCATGTAGCTAGTTCTCTGTATATTGACATGTTGGACTCATCAGTCATGTAGCCAGCTCTCAGTATATGGATATTTTGGCCTCATCTGCCTTGTAGCTAGTCCTCTGTCTCTATATATATATACATGTTGGACTCAACTGCCATGTAGCTAACTCTCAGTATCTGGACATGTTAGACCCATCTGCCATTTATCTAGTACTCTTTATAAGGACATGTTGGACTACTCTGCCATGTAGCTAACTCATTGTATATGGACACGTTCGAATCATCTGTCATGTAGCTAGAACTCTGTATATGGAAATGAGGCACTATTCTGCCACGTAGCTCGCTCTCTGTATAGGGATATTTTTTACTCCTCTGCCATGTAGCTAGCTCTCTGTGTATGGATATGTTAAATTGATCTGCCATGTAGGTAGCTCTCTGTATATGGAAATGTTGTACTCATCAATCATGTAGCCAGCTCTCTGTGTATGAGCACATTGGACTCATCTGCCTTGTATCTTGTGCTTTATATTTAAACATGTTGGACTCATCTGCCATGTAGTTAACTCTCAGTATATGTACATTTTGGACTCATCTGCCATGTAGCTAACTCTCAGTTCATGTACACATTGAACTCATCTGCTGTGTAGTTAACTCTCAGTATATGGACATGTTGGGCCCATCTGCCATGTATTTAGTACTCTGTATTTGGACACGTTGGACTACTCTGTCATGTAGCAATCTCTCTGTATAGGGACACATTGGACTCATCTGCCATGTAGTGAAAACTCTGTATATGGAAATGGATATATTGGAATTGTCTGTAATGTATACAGCTCTCTTTGCATGGATAGGTTGGACTGATCTGCCACGTAGGTAACTCTTGTATATGAACATATTGGACTTGTCTTCCATGTAGCTGGATCTCTGTATATGGACATGTTGGACCCATCAGCCATGTAACCAGCTCTCTGTGTATGAACATGTTGGACTCATCTCCCTTTTAGCTAGTCCTCTTTATATACACATGTTGGAATTTTCTACCATGTAGCTAACTCTCAGTATATGGACATTTTGGACTCATCTGACATGTAGATAATTCGCAGAATATGGACTTGTTGGAATAATCTGCCATGTAGCCAGTTCGTTGTGTATGAACATGTTGGACTCATCTGCCTCGTAACTAGCCCTCTAAATATACACATATTCGATGCTTCTACCATGAAGCTAATTCTCAGTATATGGACATATTGGACTCATCTGCAATGTAGCTACAACTCTGTATATGGACATGTTGGACTACTCTGCCATATAGCTAGCTCTCAGTATATAGACAAGTTGGACCCATCTGCCATGTAGCTAGAAGTCTATAGATGGACATTTTGGACTACTCTGCATTGTAGTTATCTCTCTGTATATGGACATGATAATCTCATCTGCCATGTAGCTAGAACTCTGTATATGAAAATGTTGCACTACTCTGCCATGTATCTAGCTCTCTGTGTATGAACATGTTGGACTCATCTGCCTTGTAGCTAGCCCTCTAAATATACACATGTTGGACTCATTTGCCATGCATCTAACTCTAAGTATATGGACATGTTAGACTCATCTGCCATGTAGCTAGTACTCTGTATATGGACATGTTGGACCCATCAGCCATGTAGCTAGAACTCTGTATATGGAAATGTTTCACTAGTCTTCCATGTAGGTTGCTCTCTGCATGTGGACATTTTGGACTCTTCTGCCATGTAGCTAGGTCTCTTTACATGGATATGTTGGACAGATCTGCCATGTAGGTAGCCAGGTAGCTCTTTGAATATGAAGATGTTGGATTTGTCTCCCATGTAGATAGCTCTCTATATAAGGACATGTTGGACTCATCAGCCATATACCCAGCTCTCTGTGTATGAACATATTTGACTCATCTGTCTTGTAACTATCCCTGTAAATGTACACATGTCGGATTCATTGGCAATGTAGTTAGCTCTCAGTATATGGACATGTTGGACTCATCTGCCATGTAGTTAGTACTCTGTATATGGACATGTTGGACTACTCTGCTATGTAGCTAGCTCTCAGTATATGGACATGTTGTATTCATCAGCCATGTACCTAGAACTCTGTATATGGAAATGTTGAACTACTCTGCCATGTAGATAGCTCTCTGTGATGGACATGTTGGACTCATCTGCAAAGTTGCTAGAACTTTGTATATGCAAATGTTGCAGTATTCTGACATGTAACTAGCTCTCTGTATATGAACATTTTGTGCTCGTCTGCCATGTAGTTAGCACTTTGTACATGTATATGTAAGAATGATATGCCATGTAGGTAGCACGCTGTATGTGAAGATATTGGACTTTTCTGCCATATAGCTAGCTCTCAGTATATGAACATGTTGGACTCTTCAGCCATGTAGCCAAATCTCTGTGTAAGAACATGTTGGACTCATCTGCCTTGTAGCTAGCTCTCAGTATATGGACATGTTGGATTCATCTGCCATGTAGCTAGTACACTGTATGTGGATATGTTGGACTATTCTGCCATGTAGCTAACTCTCGGTATAGGGATATGTTGGCCTCATCTGTCATGTAGCCATCTGTCTATGTATGAATATGTTGGACTCATCTGTCTTGTAATTAGCTCTCTAAATATACACGTGTAGGATTCATCTGCCATGTAGCTATAATTCTGTATATGGAAATGTTGCACTACCCTGCCATGTAGCTAGCTCTCAGTATATGGACATTTTGGACTCGTCCGCCACGTAGCTACCTCTGTATACATGGACATGTTGCACTGATCTGACATATGGTTAGCTCTCTGTATATGAACATATTGGACTTCTCTGCCATGTAGGTAGCTCTCATTATATGGACATGTTGGACTCATTAGCCTTGTAGCTAGTACTCTGTATATGGACATGTTGTACTACTATGCTATGTAGCTATCTCTCAGTATATGGACACGTTTTATTCATCTGCCATGTAGCTAGAACTCTGTATATGGAAATGTTGCTCTACACTGCCATGAAGCTAGCTCTCTATATATGGACACTTTGGACTGGTCTGCCATGTAGCCAGCTCTCTGTGTATGAACATGTTGGACTCATCAGTCTTGTAGCTAGCCATCTATTTATACATGTGTAGGACTGATCTGGCATGTAGCTATCTCTCAGTATATGGACATGTTGGACTCATCACCCATGTAGCTAGAACTCTGTATATGGACACGTTGGACTACTCTGCCCTGAAGGTAACTCTCAGTATATGGACACGTTGGACTTATCTGCCATGTATCTAGAACTGTGTATATGGAAATGTTGCACTGCTCTCACATGTAACTAGCTGTCTGTATATGGACATTTTAGAATCATAAGCCATGGAGCTAGCTCTCTGTGCATGGATATGTTGGACTGATATGCCATGTAGGTAGATCTCTGCATATGAACATATTGGACTTGTCTGCCATGTAGCAAGCTCACATTACATGAACATGTTGGACTCATCAGCCATGAAGCCTGTTCTCTGTGTATGAGAATGTTGGACTCACCTGCCTTGTAGCTACTCCTCTATATATACACATGTTGGACTCATCTGCCATGTAGCTAGTACTCTGTATATGGACTTGTTGGACTACTCTGCCATGTTGCTAGCTCTCAGTATATAGACAAGTAACCATGTAGCTAGAACTCTGTATATGGAAATGTTGCACTACGCTGCCAAGAAGTTATCTCTCTGTATATGGACATTTTGGACTTGTCTGCCATGTAGCTAGCTCTCAACATGGATATGTTGGATTGATCTGCCATGTAACTAGCTCACATTATATGAACATGTTTGACTCATCTGCCATGTAGCCAGCATTCTGTGTATAAACATGTTGGACTCATCTACTATGTAGCTAGAACACTCTATATTGAAATGTTGTACTACTCTGTTATGTAGCTACCTTTCAGTATATGGATATGTTATATTCATCTGCCATGTAGCTAGAACTCTGTATATGGAAATTTTGCACTACTCTGCCACGTAGCTAGCTCTCTATTTATCGACATTTTGGACTGGTCTGCCATGTAGGTAGCTTTCTGTAAATGGAAATGATGTAGTGATGTGACATGCAAGTAGCTCTCTGTATTTGAACATATTGTACTTCTCTGCCATGTAGCTAGAACTCTGTATATGGACATGGTGGACTCATCAGCCATGGAGCCATCTGTCTGTTTATGAACATGTTGTACTCATCTGCCTTGTAGCTAGCCTTCTAAATATAAATATGTTGGAATCTTCTTCCATGTATATAACACTCAGTATATGGACAAGTTGGATCATCTAATATGTAGCTAGTACTCTGTATATGGACATAATGGAGTACTCTGCCATGTAGCTAGCTCTCAGTATATGGGCATGTTGGAATAATCTTCGATGTAGCTAGAACTCTGTATATGGAAATGTTGCACTACACTTTCATGTATCTAGTACTCTGTATATGGTCATGTTGTACTACTCTGCCATGTAGCTAGCTCTCTATATTTGGACACATTGTTCTCATTTGCCATGTAGCTAAAGCTCTGTATATGGAAATGTTGTACTACTCTGCCATGTAGCTATCTCTCAGTGTATGGACATTTTGGACTCATCTACCATGTAGCTAGCTCTCTGTACATGGGCATGCTGGAATCATCTTCCATGTAGCTAGAACTCTGTATATGGAAATGTTGCACTACTCTGCCATGTATCTAGTACTCTGTATATGGTCATGTTGTACTAGTTTGCCATGGAGCTAGCTCTCTATATATGGACACATTGTTCTCATTTGCCATGTAGCTAAAGCTCTGTACATGGATATGTTGGACTGATCTGACATGTAGGTAGCTCTCTGTATATGAAAATATTGGACTTGTCTGCCACGTAGCTAGTTCTCAGTAGGTGGACATGGTGGACTCATTGGCTCTCTAGCTAGTAGGATGCATATGGACATGTTGGAGTATTCTGCTATGTAACAAGCTCTCATAAATGGACACGGAGAATTACTCTGCCATGTAGCTAGAACTCTGTATATGGACATGTTGGACTACTCTGCCATGTAGCTACCTCTCTGTATATGGACACGTTGGAATCATCTGCCATGTAGCTAGTACTCTGTATTTGGAAATATTGCACTAATCTGCATGTAGCTAGCTCTCTGAATATGGACATTTTGGACTAATCTGCCAATTATCTAGCATTCTGCACATGGATATGTTTGACTGATCTGCGATGTAAGTAGCTCTCTTTATATGAAGATATTGGACTTGTCTGTCATGTAGCTAGCCATCTTAATATATGTTTGTTGGACTCATCTGCCACATAGCTAACTCTAAGTGTATGCACCTGTTGGACTCATCTGCAATGTAGCCTGGTCTCTCTGTATGATCATGTTGGACTCATTTGCCTTGTAACTAGCCTTCTAAATATACATATGTTGCATTCATGTGCCATGTAGCTACATCTTAATATATGGACATCTTGGACTCACCAGCCATGTAACTAGAACTCTGTATATGAACATGTTGGACAACTCTGCTGTAGCTAACTGAGAGTTATCTACAGGGCTCATGAGTCCAACATGTCAATATACAGAGAACTAAATACGTTGCAGACAAATCCAATATGTTCATATACAGAGAGCTACCTATATGACAGATCAGTCCAACATATCCATGCACAGAGAGTTATCTACATTACAGACGAGTCCCAAATGTCCATATTCAGAGAGCTAGCTGCATAGTAGAGTAGTGCAATATTTCCATATACAGAGTTCTCGCTACATGGCAGATGAGCCCAACGTGTCCCTATACAGCAAGCTAACTACATGGCAGAGTAGTCCAACATGTCCAAACACAGAGTACTAGCTACATGGCAGAGCAGTGCAACATTTCCATATACAAATTTCTAGCTAAATGGCAGATGAGTCAAAGATGTCCATATACTGAAAGCTAGCTACATGGCAGAGTAATCCAACATGTCCATATAGAGTTGTTGTTGTTGTTAAGTGCCGTCGAGTCGGTTCCAACCCATAGCGACCCTGTACAGGGTTTCCGAGGGTGTAAATCTTTACAGGAGTAGAAAGCCTCATCTTTTCCCACGGAGCGGCTGGTCGTTTCGAACCGCTGACCTTAAGGTTCGCAGCCCGATTCGTAACCACTACACTACCAGAGCTCCTTGTCCATATAGAGAGTACTAGCTAAATGGCAGATGAGGCCAACATGTCCATATACTGATAGTTAGTGTCATGGCAGACGAGTCCAACATGTGTATATATATAGGACTAGCTAAAAGCCAGATTCATCCAACATGTTCATATAGAGAGAGCTGGCTACTTGACTGATGAGTCCAATATGTACATATTCAGAGAGCTATCTACATGGCAGATCAGTCCAACATATCCATGCACAGAAATAGCTACATTGCAGACGAGTTCAAAATGTCCATATACAGAGAGCTAACTACATGGTAGAGGAGTGCAACATTTCCATATACAGAGTGCCAGCTACATGGAAGATAAGTCCAATATGTATATATACAGAGGACTAGCTACAAGGCAAATGAGTCCAACATGTTCATACAGAAAGAGCTGGCAACATGGCTGATGAGTCCAACATGTCCATATACAGAGAACTAGATATATGGCAGACAAATCCAATATGTTCATATACAGAGAGCTACCTACATGGCAGATCAGTCCAACATATACATACAGAGAGCTAGCTACTTTCTAGACAAGTCCAAAATGTCCATACACAGAGAGCTAGCTACATGGTAGAGTATTGCAACATTTCCATATACAGAGTTCTCGCTAAATGGCAGATGAGTCCAACGTGACCCTATACAGAGAGCAAGCTACATGGCTGAGAAGTCCAACGTGTCCAAATACAGAGTACTAGCTACATCTCAGATGGGTCCAACATATTCATATACTGAGAGTTAACTACAGGGTAGATGAGTACAACATGTGTATATATAGAGAACCAGCTACAAGGCAGATGAGTCCAACATGTTCATACAGAAAGAGCTGGTAACACGGCTGATGAGTCCAACATGTCCATATACAGAGTGATAGTTACATAGCAGACAAGTCCAATATGTTCATTTACAGAGAGCTACATACATGGCAGTTCAATCCAGCATATCCATACAGAGAGCTAGCTAATTGACAGACTAGTCCAAAATGTCCATACACAGAGAGCTAGCTCCATGGTAGGGTAGTACAACATTTCCATATACAGAGTTCTCGCTAAATTGTAGATGAGTCCAACGTGTTCTTATACAGAGAGCTAGCTACATGGCAGAGGAGTCCAACATGTCCAAATACAGAGTACTATCTACATGGCTGCTGGGTCCAACATGTCCATATACTGAGAGTTAACTACATGACAGATGAGTACAACATGTGTATATATAGACGACTAGTTGCAAGGCAGATGAGTTCAACATGTTCATACAGTGAGAGCGGGCTACATTGCTGAAGAGCTCAATATGTCCATATGCAGAGAGCTAGCTACATGGCAGACAAAGCCAATATATTCATATACATGAAGCTACCTACATGGTAGATCCGTACAACATATCCATGCACCGAGAGCTACCTACATGGCATACGAGTCCAAAATGTCCATATGCAGAGAGGTAGCTCCATGGCAGAGTAGTGCAGTATTTCCTCATACAGGGTGCTAGGTACATGGCAGATGAGTCCAACGTGTCATTATTTTGAGAGCTAGCTACATGGCAGAGTAGTCCAACATGTCCATATACTGAGAGTTAACTACATGGCAGATGAGTCCAACATGTGTATGTATAGAGGAGTTGCTACAAGTCAGATGAGTTCAACATGTTCATACAGAGAGAGCTGGCTACATGGCTGATGACTCAAATATGTCCATATACAGAGAGATAGCCACATGATAGACAAGTCCAATATGTTCATATACAGAGAGCTACCAACATGGCAGATCAGTCCAACATAGCCATGCACAGAGAGCTAGCTACATGGCAGATGAGTCCAAAATGTCCATATACTGAGAGCTTGCTACATGGCAGAGTAGTGCAACATTTCCATATATAGAGTTCTAGCTATGTGGCAGATGAGTCCAACGTTTTCATATACTGAGAGCTAGCTGCATGGCAGAGTCGTCCAATATTTCCATATACAGAATAATAGCTACGTGTCAGATGAGTCCAATATGTCCATATACTGAGAGTTAGCTACATGGCAGATTAGTCCAACATGTTTATATATAGAGGACTTGCTCAAGGCAGATGAATCCAACATGTTCATACAGAGACAGATGGTGATATGGCTGATGAGTCCAACTTGTCCATATACAGAGTGCTAGCTACATGGCAGACAAATACAATATGTTCAAATACAGAGAGGTACCTATATGGAAGAGCAGTGCAATATATCCATGAATAGTGAGCTAGCTACATGTCAGTCTAGTGCAAAATGTCCATATACAGAGAGCTAGCTACATGGCAGAGTAGTGCAACCTTTACAAATACAGACTCATACCTACATGGCAGGTGAGTCCAACGTGTCCATATACTGACAGCTAGCAACATGGCAGAGAATCCAACATGCCCATATACAGAACAATAGCTAAATGGCAGATGAATCCACAGTGTCAGCATACTGAGAGTTAGCTACATGGCAGATGAGCCCAACATGTGTATATATAGAGGACTAGCTACAAGGCAGATAAGTCCAATGTGTTTATACAGAGAGAGTTGGCTACATGGCTGATGAGTCAAACATGTCCATATACAGAGAGCTAGCTACATGTCAGAAAAGTCCAAAATGTCCATGTACAGAGAGCTAGCTACATAGCAGATGATTTCAACCTGTCCATATACTGACAGCTAGCTACATGGTAGAATCATCCAACATTTCCATATACAGAGTACTACTACATGGCTGATGAGTCCAACATGTCCATATTCTGAGAGTTAGCTACATGGCAGACGAGTCCAACATGTTCATGCAGAGAGAACTGGCTGCATGGCTGATGAGTCCAACATGTCCATGTATAGCGAGCTACCTACAAGGCAGACAATTCCAAAATGTTCATATACCAAAAGCTACCTATATGTCAAATTAGTCCAACATATGCATGCACAGAGAGCTAGCTTCATGGCAGATAAGTCCAAAATGTCCAATAGAGAGTTAGGTATATTGCAGAGTTGGCAACATTTCCGTATACAGATATTAGCTACATGGCAGATGAGTCCAACATGTCCATATACTGAGATTTAACTACATAGCAAAGTATTCCAATATGTCCATATACAGTGTACTAGCTACATGGTTGATGAGACCTACATGTCCATATACTGAGAGTTAGGTACATGGAGGATGAGTCCAACATGTGTATATATAGAGGACTAGCTACCAGGCAGATAAGTCCATCATGTTTATACAGAGAGAGATGGCTACATGGCTGATGAGTCCCTTTCCATGAACAGAGAACTAGTGACATGGCAGATGAGTCCAACATGTGTATATATACAGGAAAAGTTTAAGGCAGATGAGTCCATCGTATTCATTCAGAGAGAGCTGGCTGCATGGCAGTCGAGTTCAACATGACCATATACTTAGAGTTAGCTATATTTCAGAGTTGTGCAATATTTCCGTATACAGAATACTAGCTACATGGCAGATGAGTCCAACATGTCCATATACTGGGATCTAGCTACATGGCAGACGTGTCCAATATGTCCATACACAGTGTACTAGCTAAATGGCTGATGAGACCTACATGTCCATATACTGTGAGTTAGATACATGGAAGATGAGTCCAACATGTGTATATATAAAGGACTACCTAAAAGGCAGATGAGTCCATCATGTTTATATAGAGAGAGCTGGCTACATGGCTGATGAGTCCAACATGTCCATATACAGTGAGCTAGATACATGGTCGACAAGTATAATATGTTGACATACAGAGAGCTACCTATATGGCAGATCAGTTCAACATGTCCATACACAGTGAGCTAGCTACATGGCAGACGAGAGCAAAATGTCCACATACAGAAAGCTAGCTACATGGCAGAGTAGTGCAACGGTTCCATATACAGAGTCCAAGCTACATGGCAGATGAATCCAATGTGTCCATATACTGAGAGCTAGCTACATGACAGAGTAGTCCAACATGTTCATATACAGAATACTAGCTACATGGCAGATGAGTCCAACATGTCCATATACTGAGAGATAGTTATAAGGCAGATGAGTCCAACATGTTTATATCTAGAGGACTAGTTAAAAGGAAAGTGAGTCCAACATGTTCAAACAGAGAGAACTGGCTACATGGATAATGAGTTCAATATGTCCATATACTAGAGTTAGCTACATGGCAGACAAGTCCAATATGTTCATATGCAGAGAGCTACCTATGTGGCAGATGAGTCCAGCATAGCCATGCACAGAGAGATAGCTATAATGCAGACAAATCCAAAATGTCCATATACAGAGAACTAGCTACATGGAAGAGTAATGCAACATTTCCATATACAGAGTACTAGATACATGGCAGATGAGTCCAACTTTTCCATGTATTGAGAGTTAGCTACATGGCAGAAGAGTCAAACATGTCATTTTTTAGATGGCTAGCTACAAGGCAGATGAGTCCAACAGATTCGTACACAGAGAGATGGCTACATAGCTGATGAGTGCAACATGTCCTTATACAGAGAGCTAGCTACATGGCAGAGAAGTCCAAAATATCCATAGACAGAGAACTAGCTACATGGCATAGGATTCCAACGTGTACATATAATGACAGTTAGCTGCATGGCAGAGTAGTCTAACATTTCCATATACAGAGTACTAGCTACATGGCAGATGAATCCAACATGGTCATATACTGAGAGGTGGCTACATGGCAGATGAGTCCAACATGTGTATATATAGTGGAGTAGCTACAATGCAGATGTGTCCAAAATGTTCATACAGAGAGAGATGGCTATACGGCTGATGATTGCAACATGTCCATATACAGAGCTCTAGCTACATGGCAAACAAGTCTTATATGTTCATATACAGAGAGCTACCTACATGGCAGATCAGTCCAACATATCCATGCACAGAAAGCTATCTACATGGTAGATGAGTCCAAGATGTCCATATCCAGAGAGCTAGCCACATATCAGAGTAGTGAAACTTTTTCATATACAGAGATCTAGCTACATGGCAGATGAGTCCAACGTGTCCAAATGCTGAGAGCTAGCTATATGTCAGAGCAGTCCAACATTTCCATATACAGAGTAGTAGCTACATGGCAGGTGAGTCAAATCTGTCCATATACAGAGTACTAGCTATGTGGCAGATGAGTCCAACATGTCCATATACTGAGTTTTAGCTACATGGCAGATGAGTCCTACATGTGTATACAGAGAGAGCTGGCTGCAATACAGACGAGTTCAACATGTCCATATACAGAGAGTTAGCTATATTGAAAAGTTGTGCAACATTTCCGTAAACAGAATACTAGTTACATGGCAGATGAGTCCAACATGTCTATATACTGAGATCTAGCTACATGGCTGAGTAGTCTAATATGTTCATATACAGTGTACAAGCTACATGGCTGATGAGACCTACATGTCCATATACTGAGAGTTAGCTACATGGAGGATGAGTCCAACATGTGTATATATAGAGGATTAGCTACAAGGCATATGAGTCCATTATGCTTATACAGAGAGAGCTGGATACATGGCTGATGAGTCCAACAAGTACATATACAGGGAGCTAGATAAATGGTAGACAAGTCCAATATGTTGAGATACAGAGAGCTACCTACATGGCAGATAATTTCAACATATCCATGGACAGTAAGCTAGCTTCATGGCAGACGAGCACAAAGTGTCCACATACAGAGAGCTAGCTGCATGGCAGAGTAGTGCAACAGTTCCATATACAGAATCCAAGCTACATGGCAGATGAATCCAACGTGTCCATATACTGAGAGATAGATACAAGGCAGATGAGTCCAATATGTGTATATATAAAGGACTAGCTTCAAGGAAGGTGAGTTCAACATTTTCATACAAATAGAGCTGGCTGCATGGGTGATGAGTCCAACATGTCCATATACTGAGAGTTAGCTAAATGGCAGACAAGTCCAATATGTTCATATGCAGAGAGCTACCTATGTGGCAGATGAGTCCAACATAGCCATGCACAGAGAGATATCTATATAGCAGACGAATACATAATGTCCATATACAGAGAACTAGCTACATGGTAGAGTAATGAAACATTTCTGTATACAGAGTACTAGATACATGGCAGATGAGTACAACTTATTCATGTACTGAGAGTTAGTTATATGGCAGATGAGTCCAACATGTCATTTTTAGAGGGCTAGCTAAAAGTCAGATGAGTCCAACAGATTCATACACAGAGATATGTCTACATGACTGATGAGTCAAACATGTCCATATACAGAGAGCTAGCTACATGGCAGACAAGTCCAAAATATCCATATACAGAGAACTAGCTACATGTCATAGGATTCCAACGTGTACATATAATGACAGCTAACTACATGGCAGAGTCGTCCAACATTTCCATATACAGAGTACTAGCTACATGGCTGATGAGTCCAACATGGCCATACACTGAGAGGTAGCTATATGGCAGATGAGTCCAACATGTGTATATATATTGGTCTAGCTACAATGCAGATGAATCCAAAATATTCATACAGAGAAAGCTGGATGCATGGCTGATGATTCCAACATGTCCATATACAGAGCTCTAGCTACATGGCAAACAAGTCCAATATGTTCATACACAGAAAGCTAGCTAATGGCAGATAAGGATAAAATGCCCACATACAGAGATCTAACTACGTAACACAGTACTTCAACATTTCCATATACAGATTTATAGCTACAAGGCAGAAGAGTCGAACATATTATTACAGAGAGAGCTGGCTACATTAGTTGTGGGTCCAACATGTCCATATAGAGAGAGCTACATACATGGGAGATCAGTCCAATATATCCATGCACAGAGAGCTATCTACATGGTAGACGAGTCCAACATGTCCATATCCAGAGAGCTAGCCATATGTCAGAGTAGTGCAACTTTTCCATATACAGAGTTCTAGCTACATGGCAGAAGAGTCCAATGTGTCCATATACTGAGAGCTA
>NW_006409021.1:127652-130969 GCF_000296735.1 Chrysochloris asiatica | reverse complement strand
AGTCCAACATTTCCATATACAGAGTAGTAGCTACATGGCAGATGAGTCCAAAGTATCCATAAACTGATAGCTAGCTATATGCAGAGTAGTCCAACCTGTCCATATACAGAGTACTAGCTACATGGCAGGTGAGTGCAACATGCCCATATACTGAGTGTTAGCTACATGGCAGATGAGTCCAACATGTGTATATATAGAGGACAAGTTCAAGGCAGATGAGCCCATCGTATTCATACAGAGAGAGCTGGCTTCATGGCAAATGAGTTCAGCATGTCCATATACATAGAGCTAGCTAAATGGTAGACAAGACTAATATGTGCCTGTATAGAGAACTATCTACATGGAAGATCAGTGCAACATATCCATGCACAGAGAGCTAGCTACTTGGCAGACGAGTCCAAACTGTCCATATACAGAGAGCTTCCTACATGGCAGACAAGTCCAAAATGTCCCTATACACAGAGCTAGCTACATAGCAGAGAAGTGCAACATTTCCATATACATAGTACTAGGTTCATGGCAGATGAGTGCAACGTGTCAATATTCTGAAAGTTATTTACAAGGCAGATGAGTCCAACGTGTCCATATACAGAGAACTCGCTACATGGCAGATGAGTCCAACATGCCCACATACTGAGAGTTAGCTACATGGCAGAGAGAGCTGGCTACATGGCTGATAACATGTCCATATACAGAGAGGTAGCTATATGGAAGACAAGTCCAATATGTTCAAATAGAGAGAGGTACCTATATGTCAGATCAGTCCAACATATTCATGCAAACAGAGCTAACTACATGGCAGACGAGTCTAAAATGTCCATATACATAGAACTATCTACATGGAAGAGTAGTGCAATATTTCCGTATACAGAGTTCCTGCTACATGGCAAATGAGTCCAACGTGTCGATATACTGAGCTCTAGCTACATGGCAGAGTAGCCCTACATGTTCATATACAGGGTACTAGCTATATGGCAGATTAGTCCAACATGTACATATACAGGATACTAGCTACATGGCAGATTAGTCCAACATGTCCATATACTGAGAGCTAGCTACATGGGAGACGAGTCCAACATGTGTATATATAGTGGACTAGCTACATGGCAGATGAGTCCAACATGTGTATATATAGAGGAAAAGTTACAAGGCAGATGAGTCTATCATGTTCATATAGAGAGAGCTCGCTACATGGATGATGAGCCCAACATATCCATATACAGAGAGCTAGTTATATGGCAGGCAAGTCCAATATGTTCATATACAGAGAGTTACCTATATGTCAGATCAGTACAACATATCCATGCACAGAGAGCTAGCTACATGTCAGATGTGTCTAAAATGTATAAATACAGAGAGCTAGCTACATGGCAGAGTAGTGCAACATTTCCGTATACAGAGTTCTAGCTACATGGCAGATGAGTCCAACATGTCCATATACTGAGATATAGCTAAATGGCAGAGTAATCCAATATGTCCATATACTAGCTACAAGGCAGATGAATACAACATGTCCATATACTGAGTGTTAGCTACATGGCAGATGAGTCCAGCATGTGTATATATTGAGATCTAGCTACAAGGCAGATGAGTCCAATATGTTAATACTGAGAGAGCTGGCTGCATGGCAGACGAGTCCAACATTTCCATTTCAGAGACCTAGCCACATGGCAGACAAGCCCAATATGTTCATATACAGAGAGCTACCTAAACAGCAGACCAGTCCAACATATATATACACAGAGAGATAGCTTCTTGGCAGAAGAGTCCAAAATGTCCATATACTGAGAGCTAGCTGTATGGCAGAGTAGTGCAACCTTTCCATATACAGAGTACTAAGTACATGACAGATAAGTCCAACGTGTCAATATTCTGAGAACTAGCTACAAGGCAGAGTAGTCCAACATGTCCATATACAGAGTACTAGCTACATGACAGATGATTCCAACATATCCATATACTGAGTGTTAACTACATGGCAGATGAGTCCAACATGTGTATATATAGAGATCTAGCTACAAGGCAGATGAGTCCAGCAGGTTGATAGAGAGATAGCTGGTTGCATGGCAGACGAGTCCAACATTTCCATATACAGAGACCTCGCTACATGGCAGACAAGTCTAATATGTTCCTATACAAAGAACTATGTACGTGGAAGATCAGTCCAACATATCCATGCACAGAGAGCTAGCTACTTGGCAGAAGAGTCGAAAATGTCCATATACAGAGAGCTAGCTACATGGCAGAGTAGTGCAGCATTTCCATATACAGAGTTCTAGCTGTATGGCAGATGAGTCCTAGGTGTCCATATACTGAGAGCTAACTACATGGCAGAGTAGTCCAACATGCCCATATACAGAGTATTAGCTATATGACAGATCAGTCCAACTTTTCATGTATTGAGCGTTAGCTACATGGAAGATGAGTCCAACATATGAAAATTTAGAGGGCTAGCTACAAGGCAGATGAGTCCCACATATTCATACACCGAGTGCTGGCTACATGGCTGATGAGTCCAACATGTCCATTTACAGAGAGCTAGCTACATGGCAGTCAAGTCCAAAATGTACATATACAGAGAACTAGCTACATGACATATGATTCCAACGTGTCTATATACTGACAGCTAGCTACATGGCAGAGTCGTCCAACATTTCCATATACAGAGTACTAGCTACATGGCAGATGAGTCCAACATGTGTATATATAGAGATCTAGCTACAAGGCAGATGAGTCCAACATGTTCATATACTGAGAGTTAACTATCTGGAAGATGAGTCCAACATGTGTATATATAGAGATCAAGCTCTAAGGCAGATGAGTCCAACATGTTCATACAGAGAGAGCTGCCTACATGACTGATGAGTCCAACATGTCCATATACAGAGTGCTGGCTACATGGCAGACAAGTCCAGTATGTTCAAATACAGAGAGCTACCTAGATGGCGATCAGTCCAATATGTCCATGCATAGTGAGCTAGCTACATGGCAGAGGGTGCAAAATGTCCATATACAGAGAGCTAGCTACATACCAGAGTAGTGCAACATTTCCTTAAACAGAGATCTACCTACATGGTAGATTAGTCCAACAGGTCCATTTACTGTGAGCTAGCTACATGACAGAATAGTCCAACATGTTCATACACAGAGAGCAGGTTACGTGGCTGATGAGTCCCTCATGTCCATATACAGAGAGCTAGATACAAGACAGAGTAGTGAAACATTTCCATATACAGAATTCTAGCTATATGGCAGATAAGTCCAACGTGTCCATATACAGAGAGCTAGCTATATGGCAGACAAATCCAATATGTTCA
>NW_006409021.1:125461-126952 GCF_000296735.1 Chrysochloris asiatica | reverse complement strand
ATATTGTAGATGATGCCTACGTGTCCTTATACTGACAACTCGCTATATGGCAGAGTCATCCAACTTGTCCAAATATAGAATTCTAGCTACATAGCAGATGAATCCAAAATGCCCATATAAAGAGTTCCAGCTACATGGCAGGTGAATCCAACATGTCCACATACTGAGAGTTAGCTACATGGCAGATGAGTCCAACATGTGTATATATAGTGGACTAGCTATAAGTTAGATGAGTCCCACATGTTCATACAGAGAGAGCTACCTACAAGGCTGATGCGTCCAAAATGACCATATACAGTGAGCTAGTGACATAGTAGACAATTCCAGTTATGTTCCTATACAGAGAGTTACCTACATGGAAAGATCAGTTTAACATACCAATGCAACAAGTTAGCTACATGGCAGATAAGTCCAAAATGTTCATAAACAGAGAGTTAGCTGCAAGGAAGAGTAGTGCAACATTTCCATATACAGAGCTCAAGTTACATGGCAAATGAGTACAACATGTCCATATACTATGACCTAGCTACATGGCAAACAAGTCCAATATGTTTATATGCAGAGAGCTATCGACATGGCAGATCAGTCCATGATATCCATGCACAGAGAGCTAGCTACATGGCAGATGAGTCCAAAATGTCCATATACAGAGAGCTAGCTACATGGCAGAGTAGTGCAACATTTCCATATACAGAGTACTAGCTGCATGGCAGATGAGTCCAACGTGTCCATATACTGAGAGTTAGCTACATGGCAGATGAGTCCAACACGTGTATATTTAGAGGGCTAGCTACAAGGCAGATGAGTCAAACATATTTATACAGAGACAACTGGCTACATGGCTGATGAGTTAAACAAGTTCATATACTGAGAGCTACTTACATGGCAGATCAGTCCATTAATTCCATGCACAGAGAGCTAGCTACATGGAAGACGAGTCCAAAATGTCCATATACAGATAGCTAGCTACATGGCAGAGTAGTGTCGCATTTTCATATACAGAGTCTAACTACATGGCAGAGTAGTCCAACGTGTGCATATACAGAGAGCAAGCTACATGGCAGATGAGTCCAACGTGTCCATATAATGAGAGCTAGCTACATGGCAGAGTAGTCCAACATGTCCATATAGAGAGTACTAGCTACATGACAGATGAGTTCAACATATCCATATACTGAGAGTTAGCTACATGGCAGATGAGTGCAACATATGTATATATATAGGATTAGCTACAAGGCAGATGAGTCCAACATGTTCATACAGAGAGCTGACTACATGGCTGATGAGTGCAACTTGTCCATATACAGAGAGCTAGCTCCATGGCAGATAACTCCAATATGATCATAAACAATGAGCTACCTACATGGTAGATGAGGCCAATATATCCATGCACAGAGAGCTAGCTACATGGCAGACGAGTCCAAAATGTCCATATACAGAGAGCGAGCTACATGACAGAGTAGTGCAACATTTCCACATACAGAGTTCTAG
>NW_006409021.1:107306-124456 GCF_000296735.1 Chrysochloris asiatica | reverse complement strand
GTGTCCATATACTGAGAGCCACCTACATGGCAGACAAGTCCAATATGTTCATATACAGAGAGCCCCCTTCTTGGCAGATCAGTCCAAAATATCCATGTACAGAGAGCTAGTTACATGGCAGACGCATCCAAAATGTTCATATACGGAAAGCTAGCTAAATGGCAGGGTACTGCAACATTTCCATATACACAGTTCTAGCTACAAGGCATATGAGTCCAACTTGTCTATATACAGACAGCTAGCTACATGGCATAGTGAAACATTTCCATATACAGTGTTCTAGGTACATGGCAAATGTGTCCAATGTGTCCATATACTGAGAGCTACCTACATGGCAAAGTAGGCTAACATGTCCATATACAGGTTACTAGCTACATGGCAGATGAGTACAACATGTCTACATACTTAGAGCTAGCTGTATGGCAGACAAGTCCAACATGTTCATATACAGGGAGCTAGCTACATGGCAGGGTAGTGCAACATATCCATATACCAAGTTCTAGCTACAATGCAGATGAGTCCAACTCGTCTAATTAAAGAGAGCTAGCTACATGGCAGGGTAGTGAAACATTTCTATATACAGAGTTCAAGCTACATGGCAGATGAGTTCAAAGTGTTCATATACGGAGAGCTACTTCATGGCAGAGTAGTCCAACTTGTCCATATAAAGAGTATTAGCGACCTGGCGAATGAGTCCAACATATTCATATATTGAGAGCTTGCTACATGGCAGACAAGTCCAATATGTTCATATACAGAGAGCTAACTACTTGGCAAATCAGTACAACATATACATGTACAGAGAGCTAGCTACATGGAAGACGATTCCAAATGGTCGATATACAGAGTGCTAGCTACATGGCAAGGTAGTGCAACATTTACATATACAGAGTTCTAGCTACATGGCAGATATGACCGTGTCCATAAACTAAGAGCTAGCTACATGGCAGAGTAGTTCAACATGTCCATGTACAGGGTCCTAGCTACTTGGCAGATGAGTCCAACATGTCCATATACTGAGAGATATCTACATGGAAGAGTAGTCCAACATGTCCATATATATGTTACTAGCTACATGGCAGATCAGTCCAACTTGTCCATTTACAGGGTACTGGCTACATAACAGATGTGCCCAACGTGTCCATATACTGAGAGCTAACTTCATGGCAGACAAGTCCAACAAATCTATGTACAGAGAGCTAGCTACATGTCACACAAGTCCAAAATGTCCATATAAGAGAGCTAGCTACATGGCAGAGTAGTGCATCATTTCCACATACAGAGTTCTAGGTACATGGCAGATGTGTCCAAAGTGTCTATATACTGAAAGCTAGCTACAAGGCAGATGAGCCCAACTAGTCCATATACGGAGAGATATCTAAATGGCAGGATAGTGCAACATTTCCATATACAGAGTTCTAGCTAGAAGACAAGATGACTACAAATTGTCTATATACAGAGAACTATCTACATGCAAGAGTAGTGCAACATTTCCATGTATAGAGTTCTAGCTACATGGCAGATGTGTCCAACATGTCCATATATTGAGAGCTAGCTTCATGACAGACAAGTCCAATATGTTCATATATAGAGAGCTACCTACTTAGCAGAAAAATCCACATATCCATGTGCAGAGAGCTAGCTACATGGCAGAAGATTACAGAATGTCCATATACAGAGAGCTAAGCACATGTCAGGTTAGTGTAACATTTCCATATACAGAGTTCTAGCTAAAAGACAGATGAGTCCAACTTGTCTATATACAGAGAGCTAGCTACATGGAAGTGTAGAGCAACATTTACAATTACAGAGTTCTAGCTGCATAGCACTTGGTTCCAACGTGTCCATTGACTTAGAGCTAGCTACATGGCAGATTAGTTCTATGTGTCCATATACAGAGAGCTAGATTCATGGCAGGGTAGTTCAATATTTCCATATACAGAGTTCTAGCTTCAAGATATATGAGTCCAACTTGTCCATATACTGAGAGCTAGATACATGGAAGAATAGCTCATTATTTCCATATACAGAGTTCACGCTACGTGGCAGATGAGTTCAAAGTGTCCATATACTGAATGAGACCTACATGGCAGATCAGTCCAGCATATCCATGTACAGAGAGCTAGCTGCATGGAAGACGAGTCCAAAATGTACATATACAGAGAGCTAGCTATATTGTAGGGTAGTACAACATTTCCATATACAGAGTTCTAACTACAAGGAAGATGAGTCCTACTTATCTATATACAGACAGCTAGCTACATGGAAGAGTAGTGCAAAATTTCCATTTACAGAGTTCTAGCTATACAGCTCTGAGTTCCAAAGTTTCTGTTTACTGAGAGCTAGCTACATAGCAAGGAAGTTCCATATGTCCGTATACAGAGAGCTAAATTCATGGCAGGGTAGTGCAACATTTCCATATATAGAGTTCTAGCTACAAGACATATGAGTCCAACTTGTCCATATAATGAAATCTAGATACATGGCAGAATAGCACATCATTTCCATATACAGAGTTCAAGCTACATGGCATATGAGTCCAAAGTGTCCATATACTGAATGCTCCCTACATGGAAGATCATTCCAACATATCCATGTACAGAGATAGCTACATGGCAGTCAAATCCAAAATGTCAATATACAGAGAGCAAGCTACATGGCAGGGTAGTGCAACATTTCCATATACAAATTTCTATCTACATGGCAGATTTGTACAACGTGTCTGTATACTGAGAGCTAGCTTCATGGCAGAGTAGTCCAACATGTCCATTTACATGGTACTAGCTACAAGACAGATGAGTCCAACATGTCCATATACTGAGAGCTAGCTACATGGCAAAAAAGTCAAACATGTCCATATACTGTGAGCTAGCTACATGGCAGACAAGTTCAGTATGTAAATATACAGAGAGCTACCTACATGACAGATCAGTCCAAAATATCCATATACAGAGTGCGAGCTACATGGCAGGGTAGTGGAACATTTCCATATACAGAGTTCTACCTACAAGGCAGATGAGGCCAACGTGTTTAAATACAGAGAGCTAGCTATATGTAAGACTAGCACAACATTTCCATTTAAAGAGTTCTAGCTTCATGGCAGATATGTCCAATGTGTCCATATACTGGGAGCTAGCTTCATGGTAGAAAAGTCCAATATGTTCATATACATAGACCTACCTAGTTATCAGATCAGTCCAACATATCCAAAATGTCCACATACAGAGAGCTAGCTACATGTCATGGTAGTCCAACCTTTCCATATACAGTGTTCTAGCTACTAGGCATATGACTCCAACTTGTCTATATACAGAGACCTAGATTCATGGCAGAATTGTGCAACATTTCCATATACAGATTTCAAGCAACATGGCAGATGTGTCCAAAATGTCCATATACAGAGAGCTACCTACATGGCACAGTAGTCCAACATATCCATGTACAGGGTAGTAGCTTCAAGGCAGATGAGTCCAACTTATCCATATACTGAGAGCTACCTACATGTCAGAATAGTCTAACATGTCCATATACAGAGTACTAGCTACAAGGCAGATGAGTCCAACTTGTCTATATACAGAGAGGTAGATACATGGCAGAGTACTGCAACACTTCCATATACAGAGTTCTATCTACATGGCAGATGTGTCCAACATGTCGATGTACTGAGAGCTAGCTATATGACTACTTGGCAGATCAGTCCAACATATCCATGTACAGAGAGCTAGCTACATGGCAGACAAGTCAAAAATGTCCATATTCAGAAAGCTAGCTATATGGCAGAAAAGTCTAACATGTCCATATTCAAGGTCCTAACTACATGGCAGATGTTTCCAGCGTGTCCATATACTGAGAGCCACCTACATGGCAAACAAGTCCAATATGTTCATATATAGAGAGCTTCCTAATTCTCAGGTCAGTGTAACATATCCATGTACAGAGAGCTAGCTAAATGGAAGACGAGTCCAAAATATCCATATACAGAGAGCTAGCTACATGTCAGGGTAGTGTACCATTTCCATATACAGAGTTTGAACTACATGGCAGATGTGTCCAAGGTGTCCATATATTTAGAGCTACCTACATGACTGACAAGTCCAATATGTTTATATACAGAGATCTAACTTCTTGGAAGATCAGTCCAACTTATCCATGTACAGAGAGTTAGCTACATGGCAGACGAGTCCAAAATGTCCATATACAGAGAGCTAGCTCCATGGAAGGGTAGTGCAACAATTTCCTATACAAGATTCTAGGTACATGCTAGATGTGTCCAACATGTCCATGTACTGAGAGCCACCTACAGGGCAGACAAGTCCAATATGTTCATATACAGAGATCTATCTACTTGGCAGATCAGTTCAACATATCCATGTACAGAGAGCTAGCTACAAGGCAGACAAGTCCAAACTGTCCAAATACGGAGTGCTAGCTACATGTCAGACGGGTCCAAAATCTCCATATAAAGACAGCTAGCTATATGGCAGGGTAGTGCCACATTTCCATATACAAAGTTCTAGCTACAAGGCATATGAGTCCAATTTGTCTATATACAGAGAGCTAGCTATATGGCAGATGAAGTGAAAATGTCCATATACAGAGAGGAACCTACATGACAGGGTAGTGCAACATTTCCATATACACAGTTCTAGGTACAAGTCAGATGAATCCAACATGTCCATACACCGAGAGCTAGCTACATGGCAGAGCAGTCCAAAAGGTCCTTATACTGAGAGCCACCTACATAGCAGACAAGTCCAATATGCTCATATACAGAAAGCTAGCTACTTGGCAGATCAGTCCAACATATCCATATAGAGAGAGCTAGCTACATGGCAGATGAATCCATAAGGTCCATATACAGAGAGATATCTACATGGAAGGGTAGTGCAACATTTCCATATACAGATTTCTAGCTACAAGGCAGATGAGTCCAACCTGTTTATATATAGAGATCTAACTACCTGGTAGGGTAGTGCAACATTTCCATATACAGAGTTGTAGATATATGGCAGATGTTTCCAATGTGTTCATACACTGAGAGTGACGTACATGCAGAGAAGTCCAACTTTTCCATATTCAGGGTACTAGCTACATGGCAGATGTGTCCAACGTGTCCATATACTGAGAGCAACCTACATAGCAGACAAGACCAATATGTTCATATACACAGAGCTACCTACTTGGCAGATCAGTCCAACATATCCATGTACAGAGTGGTAGATACATGGCAGACGAGACCAAAATGTTGATATACAGAGAACTAGTTATGTGGCAGGGTAGTGAAACATTTCCATATAAGTGATTTCTAGCAACTAGGCAGATGTGTCCAACCTCTCTATATAGAGAGATCTAACTACATGGCAGGGTAGTGCAACATTTCCATATACAGAGTTCTAGCAACTTGGCAGATATGTCAAACGTGTCCATATAAGGAGGGATAGCTACTTTGCAGTGTAATCCAACATGTCCATATTCAGGGTATTAGGAGATTTGTCCAACGTGTCCATATACTGAGAGCCACCTACATGGTAGACAAGTCCAATATGTTCATATACAGAGAGCTAGCTTCTTACTGATCAGTCAACCATATTCATGTGCAGAGAGCTAGCTACATGGCAGAAGAGTCCAAAATGTCCATATTCAGAGACCTAACTACATGGAAGAGTAGTGCAACATTTCCATATATAGTGTTCTACCTACATGGCAGATGTGTCCAACGTGTCCATATACTGAGAGCTAGCTACATTGCTGACAATTATAATATGTTCATATAAAGAGGGCTACCTACTTGGCAAATCAGTCCAACATATCCATGTACAGAACGCTAGCTACATGCCAGTCAAGTCAAAAATATCCACATACAGAGAGCTAGCTACATTGCAGGGTAGTGCAACATTTCCATATACAGAGTTCTCGGTACAAGGCAGATGAGTCCATCTTGTCTATATATAGAGAGCCAGCTACATGGCAGAGTAGTGCAACACTTCCATATACAGAGTTCTAGCTACATGGCAGCTGTGTCCAACGTGTCCAAATACTGAGAGCTAGCTATATGGCAGACAAGTCGAATATGTTCATATACAGACAGCTACCTACTTGGCTGATTAGTCTAACATATCCATGTATAGAGAGTTAGCTACATGGCAAACGATTCCAAAATGTCCATATACACAGAGCTAGCTACATGGCAAGGTAGGGCAACTTTTCCATATACAGAATTCTAGCTACAAGGCATATGAGTCCAAATTGTCTATATACAGAGAGCTAGTTACACGGCAGAGTACTCCAACGTGTTCATATTTAGAGTTCTAACTACATTGCCGATGTGTACAACGTTTCCATATACTGAGAGCTAGCTACATGGCAGACAAGTCCAATATGTTCATATACAGAGAGCTACCTACTTGGCAGATAAGTCCAAAATGTGCATGTACAGAGAGCTAACTACGTGGCAGATGAGTCCAAAATGTGCATGTACAGAGTGCTGGCAACATGGCAGATGAGTCCAACATGTCCATATACTGAGAGTTAGCTACATGGCAGATGAGTCCATTATGTGTATATTTAGAGGACTATCTACAAGGCAGATGAGTCCAACTTTTCTATATACAGAGAACTAGCTACATGGCAGGAAAGAGTAACATTTCCATATGCAGAGTTCTAGGTACAAGGCAGATGAGTCCAACGTGTACAGACAACAAGAGCTAGCTACAATGGCAGAGCAGTCCAACATGTCCATATACTGAGAGCCACCTACATAACAGACAAGTCCAATATTTTCATATACAGAGAGCTACCTACATGGCAGATCTGTCCAACATATCCATGTAAAGAGAGCTAGCTACATGGCAGACGGATCCATAATGTCCATATACAAAGAGATAGTTACATGGCAGGGTAGTGCAACATTTCCATATACAGAGTTCTAGGTTCATGGCAGATGTGTCCAACATATCCATACACTGAGAGCGAGCTACATGGCAGAGTAGTCCAACATGTCTATAATCAGTGTACTAGCTACATGGCAGATGTGTCCAACGTGTCCATACACTGAGAGCCACCTACGTGGCAGACAAGTTCAATATGTTCATATACAGAGAGCTACCTACTTGGCAGATCAGTCCAATATATCCATGTACAGAGAGGTAGCAACGCGGCAGAGGAGTCCAAAATGTTGATATACAGAGAGCTAGCTACATGGCAGGTTAGTGAGAATTTTCAATTTAAGTGATTTCTAGCTACTAGGCAGATGAGTCCAACCTCTGTATAGAGAGAGATCTAACTACATGGCAAGGTAGTACAACATTTCCATATACAGAGTTCTGGCAACTTGGCAGATATGTCAAACGTGTCCATATAAGGAGGGGTAGCTATTTTGCAGAGTAGTCCAACATGTCAATATTCAGGGTACTAGGACATGGCAGATGTGTCCAACGTATTCATAAACTGATAGCCACCATCATAGTAGACAAGTCCAATACGTTCATATACAGAAATCTACCTACTTGGCAGATCAGTCCACCATATCCATGTCCAGAGAGCTAGCTACATGGCAGACGAGCCCAAAATGTCCAGATACAGATAGCTAACTACATTGCAGTGTATTGCAACATTTCCATGTATAGTGTTATAGCTACATGGCAGATGTGTCCAATGTGTCCATATACTGAGAGCTAGCTACATGTCAGACAAGTACAATATGTTCATGTACAGTGGGCAACCTACTTGGCAGATCAGTCCAACATATACATGTTCAGAGAGCTAGCTACATGGCAGACGAGTCAAAAATGTCCATATACAGAGAGCTAGCTACATTGCAGGGTAGTGTAACATTTTCATATACAGAGTTCTTGGTACAAGGCAGATGAGACCAACTTGTCTCTATACAGAGAGCTAGCTACATGGAAGAGTAGAGCAACACTTCCATATACAGAGTTCGAGCTACATGGCAGATGTGTTCGACATGTCCATATACAGAGAGCTAGCTATATGGCAAACAAGTCCAATATGTTCATATACAGAAAGCTACCTACTTGGCAGATCAGTCCAACATATCCTTGTGCACAGAGCGATCTACATGGCAGACAAGTCCAAAATGTCTATATACAGAGAGCTAGCTACATGGCATGATAGTTCAACATTTCCATATACATAGTTCTAGCTACAAGGCAGATGAGTCAACTTGTCTGTATATAGAGATCTAACTCCATGGCAGAGTAGTGCAACATTTTCATATACAGAGTTCTAGCAACTTGTCAGAGGTATCCAACATGTCCATATACACAGGGCTTCCTACTTAGCAGATCAGTCCAACATATCCATGTACAGAGCGCTAGCTACATGGCAGTCGAGTAAAAAATGTCCATATACAGAGAGCAAGCTACGTTCCATGTTTGTGCAACATTTCCACATACAGAGTTCTGGGTACAAGGCAGATGAGTCCAACTTGTCTATATGTAGAGAGCTAGCTACATGGCAGAGTAGTGCAACACTCCAATATACAGAGTTCTAGCTACATGGCAGATGTGTCCAACGTGTCCATATTCTGAGAGCCAAATACATGGCAGACAAGTCTAATATGTTCATATACAGAGGGCTATCTACTTGGCAGATCAGTCCAAAATATCCATGTACAGAGAAGTAGCTACATGGCAGATGACTCCAAAATGTCCATATACAGAGAGCTAGCTACATGCCATGTTAGTGCAACATTTCCATATACAGAGTTCTAGCTACAAAGCAGATGAGTCCAAGTTGTCTATATACAGAGAGCTAGCTACATGGCAGAGTAGTTCAACATTTCCATGTACAGGGTTCTAGGTAAATGGCAGATGTGTCCAACGTGTCCATACAATGAGAGGTTGCTACATGGCAGAGTAGTCCAACATGTCCATATTCAGGGTACTACCTACATGGCATATGAGTCCAACATGTCCATATACTGAGAACTAGCTACATGGCAGACAAGTCCAATATGTTCATAAACAGAGAACTACCTATTTTGCAGATCTGTGTAACATATCCATGTATAGAGAGCTAGCTATATGGCAGAGGAGTCCAAAATGCCCATATACAGAGAGCTAGCTACATGGCAGGGTAGTGCAACATTTCCATATACAGAGTTCTAGCTACAAGGCAGATGAGTCCAAACTTCCTGGTAGGGTAGTGCAACATTTCCATATACAGAACTCTAGGTACATGGCAGATGTGTCCAACGTGTCCATACACTGAGAGCTTGCTACATAGCAGAGCAGTCCAACATGTTCATATTCAGGGTACTAGCTACAAGGCATATGTTTCAAACATGTTCATATACTGAGAGTTAGCTATATTGCAGACATGTCCAATATGTTCATATACAGAGAGCTAACTACTTGGCAGATCTGTCCAACATATCCATGTACAGCGAGATAGCTAAGTGGCAGACAAGTCCAAAATGTCCAAATACAGAGAGCTAGCTACATGGCAGGGTAGTGCAACATTTCCATATACAGAGTACTACCTACAGGGCAGATGAGTCCAACTTGTCTATATATAGAGAGATAGCTACATGACAGAGTAGTGCAACATTTCCATACACAGAGTTCTAGCTACCTGGTAGATGCTTCCAACATCTCCATACACTGAGAGCTAGCTGAATGGCAGAGCAGTCAATCATGTCTATATTCAGGGTACTAGCTACATGGCAGATGTGTCCAACTTGTGCATATACTGAGAGTCACCTACATGGTAGACAAGTCCAAAATGTTCATATACAGAGAGCTAACTACTTGGCAGATCCGTCCAACATATCCATGTACAGAGAGATAGCTACATGGCAGACAAGTCCAAAATGTCCATATACAGAGAGCTATCTACATGGCAGGGAAGTGCAACATTTCCATATTCAGAGTTCTAAATAAAAGGCAGATTAGTCCAACTTGTCTATATACAGAGAGCTAGCTACATGGCAGTGTAGTGCAACGTTTCCATATACAGAGTTCTAGCTACATGGCAGATGTGTCCATCATGTCCATATACTGAGAGCTAGCTACATAGCAGACAAGTTCAATATGTTCATATAAAGAGAACAACCTACATGGCAGATAAGTCCAACATATCCATGTACAGAGAGCTAGGACATGGCAGACGAGTCCAAAATGTCCATATACTGAGAGCTTTCTACATGGCAGGATAGTGCAACATTTCCATATACAGAGTACTAAATAAAAGGTAGATGAATCCAACTTGTCTATATATACAGAAAGCTAGCTACATGGCAGTGTAGAGCAACATTTCCATATATAGTGTTCTAGTCACATGGCAGGTGTGTCCAACATGACTATATGCTGAGAGATAGCTACATGACAGACAGTACAATATGTTCATATACAGAGGGCTAACTACTTGGCAGATCAGTCAAAAATATCCATGTACAGGGATCTAGCTACATGGCAGATGAGTCCAAATGTCCTTATACAGAAAGCTAGCTACATGGCAGGGTAGTGCAACATTTCCATATACACAGTTCTAGGTACAAGTCAGATGAATCCAACATGTCCATACACCAAGAGCTAGCTACATGGCAGAGCAGTCCAACAGGTCCATATACTGAGTGCCACCTACATAGAGAGCCACCAGGTAGAGAGAGCTAGCTACATGTCTGACAAATCCACAAGGTCTATAAACAGAGCGATATCTATATGGAAGGGTAGTGCAATATTTCCATATACAGATTTCTAGCTACTAGGCAGATGAGTGCAACCAGTCTATATACAGAGATCTAACTACTGGTAGGGTAGTGCAACATTTCCATATACAGAGTTGTAGTTACATGGCAGATGTTTCCAACATGTTCATACACTGAGAGTGAGGTACATGGCAGAGAAGTCCAACTTATCCATATTCAGGGTACTAGCTAAATGGCAGATGTGTCCAACGTGTCCATATACTGAGAGCAACCTACATAGCAGACAAGACCAATATGTTCATATACACAGAGCTACCTACTTGGCAGATCAGTCCAACATATCCATGTACAGAGAGGTAGATACATGGCATACGAGACCAAAATGTTGATATACAGAGAGCTAGTTACATGGCAGGGTAGTGAAACATTTCCATATAAGAGATTTCTAGCTACTAGGCAGATGTGTCCAACCTCTCTATATAGAGAGATCTAAATACATGGCAGAGGAGTGCAACATTTCCATATACAGAGCTCTAGCAACTTGGCAGATATGTCAAACGTGTCCATATATGGAGGCCTAGCTACTTTGCAGAGTAGTCCAACAGGTACATATTCAGGGTACTAGGACATGGCAGATGTGTGCAACATGTCCATATACTGAGAGCCACCAACATGGTAGACAAGTCCAATATGTTCATACACAGAGAGCTACCTACTTTGCAGATCAGTCCAACATATCCATGTATAGAGAGCTAGCACTATGGCACACGAGTCCAAAATGTCTGTATACAGAGAGCTAGCTACATGGCAGGGTAGTGCAACATTTCCATATACACAGTTCTAGGTACAACTCAGATGAATCCAACGTGACCATACACTGAGGGCTATCTACATGGCAGAGCAGTCCAACATATCCATATACAGAGAGCCACCTACATGGCAGACAAGTCCAATATGTACACATAAAGAGAGCTACCTACTTGGCAGATCAGTCCAACATATCCATGTACAGTAAGCTAGCTACATGGCAGACCAATCCAAAATTTCCTTATATAGAGAGCTAGCTACATGGCAGAGTACTCCAACATGTACATATTCAGAGTTCTAGCTACATGACAGATGGGTACAACATTTCCATGTACTGAGGGCTAGCTATATGGCAGACGAGGCCAATATGTTCATAAACAGAGAGCAACCTACTTGGCATGTAAGTTCAACATATCCATGCACACAGAGTAGGCTACATGGCAGACTAGTGCAACATTTCCATATACAGAGTTCTAGGTACATGGCAGATGTGTCCAACATGTCCATACACTAAAAGCTAGCTACATGGCAGAGCATTCCAACATGTCCAAATTCAGGGTAGTAGCTACATGGCAGATGTGTCCAACGTGTCCATATACTGACAGCCACCTACATGGCAGTCAAGTCCAATATGTTCATATACAGAGAGCTACCTAGTTGGCAGATCAGTCCAACATATCTATGTACAGAGAGCTATCTGCATGGCAGACGAGTCCAAAATGTCCATATATATAGAGCTAGCTACATGGCATGGAAGTGCAACATTTCCATATATAGAATTCTAGCTACAAGGCAGATGAGTCCAACTAGTCTATATACAGACATCTAACTACATGGCAGGGTAGTGCAACAGTTCCATATACAGAGTTCTAGCAAGTTGACAGATGTGTCCAATGTGTCCCTATACTGAGGGCTATCTACTTGGCAGAGTAGTCCAACCTGTCCATATTCAGCGTACTAGCTACATGTCAGATATGTCCAACGTGTCCATATACTGAGAACCACTGACATGGCAGACAAGTCCAATATGTTCATATACAGAGAGCTAATTATTTGGCAGATCAGTCCAACATATACATGTACAGAGCGATAGATACGTGGCAGATGAGTCCAAAATGTCCATATACCTAGCTTCTTGGCATGGTAGTGCAACATTTCCATATAAAGAGTTCAAGCTACAGTACAGGTGATTCCAACTTGTGTATATATAGGGAGCTAGCTACACGGTAGAGTAATGCAACATTTCCATATACAGAGTTCTAGCTATCTGGCAGATGAATCCAGCGTATCCAAACACTGAGACGTAGCTATATGGCAGAGTAGTCCAAGATGTCCATATACAGGGTAATAAGTACATGGAAGTGAGTCCTAAATGTCCATATACTGAGAGCTAGCGACATGGCATACAAGCCTTATATGTTCATATACAGAGAGCTACCTCTTTCACAGATCAGTGTAACATACCCATGTACAGAGAGCTAGCTACATGGCAGACGAGTCCAAAATGTCCATATACAGAGAGCAAACTACATGGCAGGGTAGTGCAACATTTTCATATACAGAGTTCTAGGTACATGGCAGACGTGTCCAACGTGTCCATATACTGAGAGGTAGCTATGTGGCAGACAAGTCCAATATGTTCGTATACAGACAGCTAACTACTTGGCAGATCAATCCAATGTATCCATGTACAGAGAGCTAGCTACATGGAAAATGAGTCCAAAATGTCCATGTACAGAGAGCTAGATATATGGCAGGGTAGCGCAGCATTTCCATATACAGAGTTTGAGCTACAAGGCAAATGCGTCCAAATTGTCTATAAACAGAGACCTAGCTACATGACAGTGAAATGCAACATTTCCATATAAAGAGTTGTAGATACATTGCAGATTTGTCCAACGTGTCCATATACTGAGAGCTAACCACATGGCAAAGCATTCCAACATGTCCATATACAGGGTACTAGGTACATTGCAGATAAGTCCAAAATGTCCATATACTGAGAGCTAGCTACATGGCAGACAAGTCCAATATGTTCATATACAGAGAGATACCTACTTGGCAGATCAGTGTAACATATCCATGTACAGAGAGCTAGCTATATGGCAGACGAGTCCAAAATGTCTATATACAGAAAGCTAGCTACATGGCAGTGTAGTGCAACATTTACATATACAGAGTTCTTGCCACATGGCAGATGTGTCCAACATGTCTTTATACTGTGAGCTAGAATATGCCAGACATGTCCAATATGTTCATATACAGAGATCTAACTACTTGGCAGATCAGTCCAACATATCTATGTACAGAGAACTAGCGACATGGAAGTGTAGTGCAACACTTCCATATACATATTTCTAGCTACAAGGCAGATGTGTTCAAATTGTCTATATACAGAGAGCTAGCTACATGTCAGAGTGCTCCAACATGTCGATATTCAGAGTTCTAGCTACACGGCAGATGTGTCCAATATTTTCATATACTGGAAGCTAGCTACATTGTACACAAGTGAAATATGTTCATATACAGAGAGCTACCTACGTGGCAGATCAGTCCAACATATACATGTACAGAGAGCTAGCTACATGGCAGGGTAGTGCAACATTTTCATATACAGTGTTCTAGCTATAAGACAGGTGTGTCCAACGTGTCCATATACTGAGAGCTACCTACATGGCAGAGTAGTCCAACATGTTCATATACAGGGACTAGCTACATGGCAGATGAGTCCAACATATCCATATTCAGAGAGCTAGCTAAAAAACAGAAAAGTCCTGAATGTTCATAAACAGATAGCTACCAACTTTGGAGATCAGTCCAACATATCCATGTACATTGCAGAGGAGTCCAAAATCTCCATATAAAGGGAGCTAGCTACATGGAAAGTAGTGCAACATTTCCGTATACAGAGTTCTAGCTATGAGGCAGATGATTCCAATCTGTCTATATACAGAGAGCTAGCTACATGGCAAAGTAGTGGAACATTTCCATATACAAAATACTAGCTACATGGCATATGTGTCCAATGTGTCCATATACTGAGAGCTAGCTACATAGCAGAGTAATAAAATATGTCCATATATAGTGTACTAGCTACATTGCAGAGGAGTCCAACATGTCCATATACTGAGAGGTAACTTCATGGCAGACAAGTCCAATATATTCATATACAGAGAGCTCACTACTTGGCAGATCAGTCCAACATATCCATGTACAGAAAGCTCATTACATGGCAGATGAATCAAAAAGATCCATATACAGAGAGGTTGCTACATGGCAGACGAGTCCTAAATGTCCATATACAGGGAACAAGCTACATGACAGGGTAGTGCAATATTTCCATATACAGAGTTCTAGCTACAAGGGAGTTGAGTGCAAATTGTCTATATACAGAGAGCTAGCTACATGGCAGAGTACTCCACCATGTCCATATTCAGGGAACTAGCAACATGCCAGATGTGTCCAACATGTCCTTATACTGAGAGCCACCTACAAGTCCAATAAGTTCACATACAGAGAGCTACCTTCTTGGCAGTTCAGTCCAACATATCCATGTACAGATAGCTAGCTACATGGCAGATGAGTCCAAAATATCCATATAAAGAGAGCTAGCTACATGGCAGGGTAGTGCAACATTTCCATATACAGAGTTCTAGCTACAAGGCAGATGAGTTCAACTTGTCTATATACAGAGAGCTAGCTACATGCCAGAGTAGTGCAACATTTCGATATACAATGTTCGAAGTATATGGCAGATGTGTCCAACATGTCCATATACTGAGAGTTAACTACATGGCACAGTAGTCCAACATGTCTATATATATGGAACTAGCTTGATGGCAAATGAGTCCAACATATCCATATACAGAGAGCTAAATACAAGGCAGAAAATTCCAGTATGTTCATGAACAGGTAGCTACCTACTTGGAAGATCAGTTCAACATATCCATGTACAGAGAGCTAGCTACATGGCAAACGAGTCCAAAATATCCATATAAAGAGAGCTAGCTACATGTCAGGATAGTGCAACATTTCCATATACAGAGTTCTAGCTACAAGGCAGATGAGTCCAATTGTTTATATACAGAGAGCTAGATACATGGCAGACGAGCCGAAAATGTACATATAAAGAGAGCTACCAACATGGCGGGATAGTACAACATTTTTATATATGGAGTCATATCTTCAATGAAGATGAGTAAAAATTGTCTATATACAGACAGCTACATGCATGGCAGAGTAGTGCAACACTTCCTTATACAGAGTTCTATCTACATGACAAATGTGTCCAACTTGTCTATATACAGAGTTCTAGCTACATGACAGATGTGTCCAACGTGTCCATATACTGAGAGCTAACTACATGGCAGAGTAGTCCAACATGTCCATATTCAGTGTACTAGCTACATGACAGATGTGTCCAATGTGTCCATATATTGAGAGCCACCTACATGGCAGATATTCCAATATATTCATATGCAGAGAGCTACCTACTTGGCAGATCAGTCCAACATATCCAAGTACAGAGAGCTAGCCACATGGCAGACGAGTCCAAAATGTCCATATACAGAGTGCTAGCTACATGGCAGTGTAGTGCAACATTTCCATATACAAAGTTCTAGCTACATAGCAGATGTGTCCAACGTGTCTATATACTGTGAGCTAGATACATGGCAGACAAGTCCAATATTCTCATATACAGAGATCTACCTACTTGGCAGATCAGTCCAACATATCCATGTACAGAGACCTAGTAACATGGCAGGGTAGTGCATCATTTCCATATACATAGTTCTAGCTACAAGGGAGATGAGTACAAATTGTCTATATACAGAGAGCTAGCTACATGGCAGAGTACTCGAACATGTCCATATTCAGAGTTCTAGCTACATGGCAGATGTGTACAATGTTTTCATATACTGGAAGCTAACTACATTACACAGAAGTCCAATAAGTTCCTATACAGAGAGCTACCTACTTGACAGATTAGTCCAACATACTCATGTACATAGAGCTAGCTACCTGGCAGCATAGTGCATCATTTTCATATACAGTGTTCTAGCTGCAAGACAGATGAGTCTAACTTGTCTATGTACTGAGAGCTAGCTGCATGACAGAGTAGTGCAACATTTCCAGACACAGAGTTCTAGGTACATGGCAGATGTGTCCATTGTGTCCATATACTGAGAGCTACCTACATGTCAAAGTAGTCCAACATGTCCATATACAGGAACTAGCTACATGGCAGATGAGTCCATCATATCCATATTCAGACAGCTATCTAAAAGACAGAAAAGTTCTGTATGTTCATAAACAGGTAGCTACCAACGTGGGAGATCAGTCCAACATATCCATGTACAGAGAGCTAGCTACATGGCAGACATGTCCAAAATCTCCATATAACGGAGGCTAGCTACGTGGAGGATAGTGCAACATTTCCATATACAGAGTTCTAGCTACATGACAGATGTTTCCAATGTGTCCATACACTGAGCGCTAGATACATGGCAGATTAGAACAACATGTCCATATACAGGTTACTAGCTACATCACAGAGGATTCCAACATGTCCATATACTGAGAGCTAGCTACATGGCAGACAAGTTCTATATGTTAATATACAGAGAGCTCACTCCTTCGCAGATCAGTCCAACATATCCATGTACAGAGAGCT
>NW_006409021.1:105186-106496 GCF_000296735.1 Chrysochloris asiatica | reverse complement strand
AGAAAAAGAGGAAGACCCCCAACGAGATGGATCAGCCAGGTGGCATCATTGATGGACTCAAGTGTGGCAGCGGTAGTGAGGTTGGCCCAGGATCTAACATTGTTTCGTTCTGCTGTGCATGGGGTCGCTATGAGTCGGTTCCGACTTGATGGCACCTGACAACAACAACAACAACAACCTACTTGGCAGATCAGTGAAGCATATCCATATACAGAGAGCTAGTTACATGGAAGACAAGTCCAAAATGTCCATAAACAGAGAGCTAGCTACATCGCAGGGTAGTGCAACATTTGCATATACAGACTTCTAGCTACGAGGCAGATGAGTCTAACTTGTCTATATACTGAGAACTACCTACATGGCAGATAAGTTCAATATGTTCATATACAGAGAGCTACCTACTGGGCAGATCAGTCCAACATATCCATGTACAGAGAGCTAGATACATGGCAGTAAATTGCAAAATGTTCATATACAGAGAGCTACCTACACGTCAGGGTAGTGCAACATTTCCATATACTGAGTTCTCGCTACATCACACATATGTCCAACGTGTCCATATTCTGAGAGCTAGCTACATGGGAGACAAGTCCAATATGTTCATATACAGAGAACTAACTACATGGTAAGGTAGTGCAACATTTCCATGTACAAATTTCTAGTTACATATCATATGTGTTCAAGGTGTCCGTATACTGAGAGCTAGTTTCATGGCAGAGTAGTCGAATATGTCCATATACAGGGTACTAGCTGCATGGCAGATGAGTCCAACATGTCCATATACTGAGAGCTAGCTACATGGCAGACGAGTCCAAAATGTTCATTTACAGTGAGCTAGGTACAATCTGGGTAGTGCAACATTGTCATATACAGTGTTCAAGGTACAAGGCAGATGAGTCCAACTTGTCTATATACAGAGAGCTAGCTGCATGGCAAGGTATTGCTACATTTCCATATACAGAGTACTAACTACATGGCAGATGAGACCAACATATCCAGATACTAAGAGTTAGCTACATGGCAGATGAGTCCAACTTGTGTATATTTACAGGGCTAGATACAAGGCAGGTGAGTCCAACATGTCTATACACAGAGAGCAAGCTACATGGCAAGGTAGTGCAACATTTACATATACAGAGTTCTAGCTACATGGCAGATGATTCCAACATGTCCATATACTGAGAGCTAACTACATGGCAGACAAGTCCAATATGTTCATATACAGAGAGCTACCCACATGGTAGTGCAACATTTCCATGTACAGAGTTCTAGCTATGTGACAGATGTGTACATCGTGTCCATATACTCAG
>NW_006409021.1:99961-105086 GCF_000296735.1 Chrysochloris asiatica | reverse complement strand
GTGTCCATATACTCAGAGCTAGCTACATGGCAGAGTAGTCCAACATATCCATATACAGGGTACTAGCTACATGGCAGATGAGTCCAACTTGTCCATATATTGAGAGCTAGCTACATGTCAAATGAGTCGAAAATGTCCATATACAGAGAGCTAGCTACATGGCAGAGTATTACTTCATTTCCATATAAAGTGTTCAAGCTGAATGACAGATGAGTCCAAAGAGTTCATATACTATGAGCTAGCTACATGGCAGATGTGTCCACCGTGTCCATATAATGAGTATTAGCTACCAGTCTAATGAGTCCAATATGTCCATATAGTGAGAGCTAGCTGCATTGCAGGGTAGTGCAACATTTCCATATACAGAGATCTAGCTACATGACCGATGTTTCCAACGTGTCCATATACTGAGAGCTAGCTTCATGACAGAGTAGTCCAACATGTCCATAAAAAGAGTACTATCTAACCTGCTATTGAGTCCAACATGTCCATGTACTGAGAGCTAGCTACATGGCAGACGAGTCCAAAATGTCCATATACACAGATCTAGTTACATGGAACGGTTCTGTATCATTTCCATATACAGAGTTCAAGCTACAAGGCAGATGAGTCCAACTTGTCTATATACAGAAAGCTATCTACATGACAGAGTATTGCAACATTTCCATATACTGAGATGTAGCTACATGGCAGATGTCTACAACGTGTCCATATACTGAGAGTTAGCTACATGGCAGAGTCGTCTAACATGTCCATATATAGGGTACTACCAACATGGCAGATGAGTGAGAGTTAGCTACATGGCATAGAAGTCCAATATGTTCATTTACAGAGAGCTACCTACTTGAAAGTTCAGTCCAACATATCCATGTACAGTGTGCAAGCTACATGGCAGACGAGTCCAAAATTTCCATATACAGAGAGCTAGCTAATTCCATATACATAGTTCTAGCTACATGGCAGATGTGTCCAACGTGTCCGTATTCTGAGAGCTAACTACATGGCAGATCAGTCCAAAATATCCATGCAGAGATCTAGCTACATGGCAGTCGAGTCCAAAATGGCCATATACAGAGAGTTAGCTACATGGCACAGTAGTGCATCACTTCCATATACAGAGTTCTAGCTACATATCCAACGTGTCCATATATTGAGAGTTAGCTACATGACAGATCAGTCAAAAATATCCATGCACAGAGTTCTAGCTACATGTCAGATGAGTCCAACATGTGCATATACTGAGAGTTTGCTACATGGCAGACAAGTCCAATATGTTCACATACAGAAAGCTACCTACTTGCTAGATCAGTCCAACACATCTATGTACAGAGAGGTAGCTGCAAGGCAGACGAGTCCAAAATGTCCATATGCAGAGAGCTAGCTGCATGACAGGGGAGTGCAACATTTCCATATACAGAGTACTAGCTACATGGCAGATGTGTCCAAGGTGTCCATATACTCTGAGCTAGCTACATGGCAGAAAAGTCCAATATGTTCATATACAGAGGACTATCTACAGTACATATCAGTCCAACATATCCATGCTCAGAGAGCTGGCTACATCACAGACAAGTCCATAATATCCATATAGAGAGAGCTAGCTACATGACAGAGTAGTGCAACATTTCCATATTCAATATTCTAGTTACATGGAATGATTGAGTCCAACGTGTCCATATACTGAGTGCTAACTAAATGACAGAGTAGTCCAACATTTCCATATAGAGAATACTAGCTATATTACAGATGAGTTCAACACGTCCATATACAGAGAATTAGCTACATGGCAGATGAATCCAACATGTCCATATACTGAGAGTTAACTACATGGCAGATGAGTCCAACATGATTATATATAGAAGATTAACTACATAGCAGATGACTCCAACGTGTTCATACAGAGAGAGCTGGCTACATGGCTGATGAGCACAACATGTCCATATACAGAGAGCTACCTACATGGCAGACAATTCCAATATGTTCATAAACAGAGAGCTACCTACATGATAGATCAGTGCAACATATCAATGCACAGAGAGCTAGCTACATGGCAGGCAGGTGCAAAATATCCATAAAAAGTGAGCTAATTACATGGCAGAGCATTGCAACATTTCCATTTACAGTGTTCAAGCTCCATGACAGATGAGTCCAACATGTCCATATACTGACAGCTAGCTACATCACACAGTAGTCCAACATTTCCATATAAAGAATATTAGCTACATGGCAGATGAGTCCAACATGTCCAATGTACTGAGAGTTAGCTAAATGGCAGTTGAGTCCAACATGTGTATATATAAAGGACTAGCTACAATGTAGATGAGTCCAACATGTTCATACAGAGAGAGCTGGCTTCATGGCTGATGAGTCCAACATGTCCATATACAGAGAACTAGCTACATGGCAGAAAAGTCCAATATGTTCATTTACAGGGAGCTGCCCACCTGGCAGATCAGTCCAACACATCCATGCACAGAGTACTAGCTTCTTGGATGATGAGTCCAAAATATCCATATACAGAGAGCTAGCTGCATGACAGAGTAGTGCAACATTTCCATATACAGATTTTTTGCTACATGGCAGATGAGTTCAACGTGTCTATATACTGAGAGCTAGGTACATGGCTGAGTAGTCCAACATGTCCATATACAGAGTACTAGCTACATGGCAGATGAGTTCAATATGTATATATAGAGAGAACTATCTTCAAGGCAGATGAATTCAACAAGTCCATACAGAGAGAGATGGCTACATGGCTGATGAGTCTAACATGTCCATGAACAGAAAGCTAGCTACATGGCATAAAAGTCCAGTATGTTCATCTTCAGAGAGTGACCTACATGAGAGGTCATTCCAACATATCCATGCACAGAAAGCTAGCTACATGGCAGACGAGTTCAAAATGTCCATGTACAGAGATCTAGCTACATGTCAGAGTAGTGCAATATTTCCATGTAAAGAGAGGTAGCTACATGGCAGAAAACACCAATATATTCATATACAGAGGGCTAACTACATGACACATTAATCCAAAGTGTCAATATACAGAGAGTTAGCTAAATGGCAGAATAGTGCACCATTTCCTTATACAGAGTTCTAGCTACATGGCAGAAGAATCAAACGTGTACAAATACTGAGAGCTAGCTACTTGGCAGACTAGTTCAACATTTCCAAACACAGAATCCTAGTTACATGGCAGATGATTCCAACATGTCCATATACTCAGAGTTACCTACATGGCAGGTGAGTCCAACATGTCCATATGCTTAGAGTTAGCTACATGGTAGATGAATCCAACATGTTTATATATAGAGGCCTAGTGACTAGGCAGATGAGACCAACATGTTCATATACAGAGAGCTAGATACATGGCAGACAAGTCCAATATGTTCATATACAGAGAGCTGCCTACATGACAGATTAGTCCAACATATCCATGCTGAGAGAGCTAGCTACATGACAGATGAGTCCATAATATCCATATACAGAGAGCAGGCTACATGGCAGAGTAGTGCAACATTTCCATATACATAATACTAGCTACATGCCCATATACTAAGAGTTACCTACATGCATATGAGTCAAACATATGTATATATAGAGGACTAGCTACAAGGCAGATGAGCCCAACATGATCATATAGAGAGATATGGCTACAAGGCTGATGAGTTCAACATGTCCACGTACAGAGTTAGCTACATGGATGAGAAGTCCAATATGATCATATACAGGAAGGTACCTACATAGCAGATCAGTCCAACATATGCAAGCACTGAGAGCTAACTACATGAATGATGAGTCCAAAATATACATGTACAGAGAGGTAGATATATGGCAGATGAGTCCAATGTGCCCATAGACTGAGAGTTAGCTACATGGCAGATGTGTCCACCATGTTTATATTTACAGGTCTAGCTACAAGGCAGATGAGTCCAACATATCCATGCACAGAGAGCTATGTACATGGCAGACAAGTCCAAAATGTCCAGATACAGAGAGCTAGCTACATGGCAGAGTAGTGCACCATTTAGATATACAGAGTTCTACCTTCATGGCAGATGTGTCAAACATGTCTATATACAGAGAGTTAGCTACATGGCACTGTTGTCCAACATGTCCATATAAAGTGTAATAGCTACATGGCACATGAGTCCAAAATGTCCATATACTGAGAGTTAGCTACATGGCAGATGAGTCCAACATGTTTATATATAGACGACTAGCTACAAGGCAGATGAGTACAACATGTTCATACAGAGAAAGCTGGCTACATGGCTGATGAGTCCAACCTGTACATATACAGAGAACAAGCTACATGGCAGAAAAGTCCAATATGTTCATACAGAGGGAGCCAACTACATGACAGATCAATCAAACACATCCATGGACAGAGAGTTAGCTTCATGGCTGATGAGTCCAAAATGTCCATATACAGAGAGCTAGCTACATGGCAGAGTAGTGCAACATTTCCATATACAGAGTTTTCGCTACATGGCAGATGAGTCCAACGTGTCCATATACTGAGAGCTAGGTACATGGGAGAGTAGTCCAACATGTCCAAAAACAGTGTACTAGCTACATGGTAGATGAGTGCAACATGTGTATATATAGAGGACTAGCTAAAAGACAGATGAATTCAACATGTTCATCCAGAGAGAGACGGCTACATGGCTGATCAGTCTAACATGTCGATGTACAGAAAGTTAGCTACATGGTATACAAGTCCAATATGATCATATACAGAGAGATGCCTACATGATAGATCAGTCCAACATATCCATGCACAGAGAGCTAGCTACATGGCAGACAAGTCCAAAATGTGTATATATAGAGGACTAGCGACAAGTCAGATTAGATCAACATGTTCATACAGAGAGGGCTAGTTACATGGCAGACAAGTCCAAAATGTCCATATACAGAGAGCTAGCTACATGGCAGAGAACTGCAACATTTCCATATACTGAGTTTTAACTACATGTCAGATGAGCACAACATGTCCATATACTGAGAGCTAGCTACATAGCAGCTAGTCCAACATGTCTATATACAGAGTTATAGCTACATGGAAGAATACAGAGTTCTAGCTACAGAGTTCTAGCTACATGGCAGATGAGTCCAACGTGTC
>NW_006409021.1:99029-99575 GCF_000296735.1 Chrysochloris asiatica | reverse complement strand
TGCTACATGGCAGATGAGTCCAATGTGTCATATATAGAGAACTAGCTACATGGCAGAGTAGTCCACCATGTTCATATACAGAGTTCTAGCTACATGACTGATGAGTCCAACATCTCCATACACTTAGAGTTAGCTACGTGGCAGATGAGTCCAACATATGTATATTTAGAGGGCTAGCTACATGGAAAACAAGTCCAATATCTTCATATACAGAGAGACACCTACATAGCAGATCAGTCCAACATGTCTATGTACAGAGTGCTAGATAATTGACAGATGAGTCCAAAATGTCCATATACAGAGAGCTAGCTACATGGCAGAGTAGTGCAACATTTCCAAATAACACTCAGTATATGGTTATTTTGGACTGTTCTGCCATGTATCTAGTACTCTGTTTAAGAACATGTTGGACTACTCTGCTATGTAGCTAGATCTCAATATGTGGACACGTTTGACTCACCTGATATATAGTTAGAACTCTGTATATGGAAATGTTGCACTACTCTGGCATGTAGTTAGCTCTCTGTATATGGACATTTTGGACTC
>NW_006409021.1:88285-96639 GCF_000296735.1 Chrysochloris asiatica | reverse complement strand
TTCTTCCATGTAGCTAGCACTGTGTATATAGACAAGTTAGACTCATCTGCCTTGTACCTAGAACTCCGTTAATGGAAATGTTGCACTACCCTGCCATGTAGCTAGCTTTCTCTATGTGGACATTTTCGATTAGTTTGCTATGTAGCTAGCTCTCTGTACATGGATATGTTGAACTGATCTGACTAGTATGTAGCTCTCTGTATATGAACATATTAGACATGTCTGCCATCTAATTAGCTCTCAGTATATGGACACGTTGGACACATCTGCCATGTAGCTACTACCCTGAATATGGACATGTTGAACTACTCTGATACATAGTTAGCTCTCAGAATATGGACATGTTGGACACATCTGCCATTTAGCTACTACTGTGTATATGGAAATGTTGCATTACTCTGCCATATAGCTAGCTCTCTGTATATAGACAATTTGGTAGCTCTCTGTATATGAACGTATTTGACTTGTCTGCCCTGTAGTTGGCTCTCAGTATATGGACACGTTGTACACATCTGGCATGTAGCCACTACCCTGAATATGGACACTTTGGACACATCTGCCATGTAGCTAGAACTCTGTATATGGAAATGTTGCACTATCCTGCCACGTGGCTAGCTCTCTGTATGTGGACATTTTGGACTTGTCTGCAATGTAGCTAGCTCTCAGTATATGGACTCGTTGGACACATCTGTCATGTAGCTAGAAATCTGTATAAGGAAATGTAGCTCTACTCACCATGTAGCTAGCTCTCAGTATATTGACAAGTTGGACTCATCTGACTCATAGCTAGAAATCTGTATATGGAAATGTTGCACTACACTGCCATGTGGATAGCTCTCTGTACATGGACATTTTGGACTCATCTGCCATGTAGCTAGCTCTCAGTATATGGACACGTTGGACACATCTGCCATGTAGCTTGAACTTTATATATGGAAATATTGCACTACTCTGCCATGTAGCTAGCTCTCTGTACATAGACAAGATGGACTCATCTGCCTTTTAGCTAGAACTCTGTATATGGAAATGTTGCACTATTCTGACATGTAGCTAGCTCTCTGTATGTACACATGTTGGACTGGTCTGCCTTGGAGCTAGAACTCGTATATGGAAATTTTGAATTATTCTGCCATTTAGCGAGCTCTCAGTATATGGACATGTTGGAGTCCTCTGTGATGTAGCTAGCACCCTGTATATGGACATGTTGTACTGCTCTGCCATGTAGCTAGCTCTCCATATATGGACCTGTAGGACACATCTGCCATGTAGCTAGAATTCTGTATATGGAAATGTTACACTATTCTGTCATGTAGCTGGCTGTCTGTATATAGACATGTTGGAATCATGTGTCTTGAACCTAGAACTTTTTATATGGAAATGTTGCACTACCCTACCATGTGGCTAGCTCTCTGTATATGGACATTTTGGATTCCTTTGCCATAGTAGCTAGCTCTCTGTACATGCATATATTGGACTGATCTGATAAGAATGTAGATCTTTGTAATTAAACATATTAGACTTGTCTGTCATGTAGCTCGCCCTCAGTATATGGACACGCTAGACACATCTGCATGTAGCTAGAACTCTGTATATGGAAATGATGCACTACCCTGCCATGTACTTTGATCTCTATATGTAGACAAGTTGGACTCATCTGCCTTGTAGCTAAAATTCTGTATATGAAAATGTTGCACTACCCTTCCATGTAGCTAGCTCTCCGTATATGGACATTTTGGACTTGTCTGCCATGTAGCTAGTTCTCTGTACATGGATATGTTACACTGATCTGCGAAGTAGGTAGCTCTCTGTATATGAACATATTGGACTTGTCTGCCATGAAGCTAGCTCTCAGTATATGGACATGTTGGACTCATTGCCATGTAGCTAGTACCTCTATATGGACATGTTGGACTGCTCTGCCAGGTAGCTAACTCTCAGTGTATGGACATGTTTGACACATCTGCCATGTACCTAGAACTCTGTATAAGGAAATGGTGCACTACTCTGCCATGTAGCAAGCTCTCTATAAATAGACAAGTTGGACTCATCTGCATTGTACCTTATAAACCCTTCACTACCCTGCTATGTAGCGAGCACTCTGTATATGGACATTTTGGATTAGTCTGAATATAGCTAGCTCTCTGTACATGGATATGTTGGACTGATCTGCCAAGTAAGTAGCTCTCTGTATATAAACATATTGGACTTCTCTGCCATGTAGCTAACTTTCAGTATATGGACAGGTTGGACACATCTGCCATGTAGCTAGAACTCTGTATATGGAAATGTTGCACTACATTGCCATGTAGTTAGCTCTCTGTATATAGACAAGTTACAGTCATCTGCCTTGTAGTAGAACTCTGTATATTAAATGTTTCATTACCCTACCATGTAGCTAACTCTCTTTATATGGATATGTTGGATTGATCTGCCAAGTAGGTAGCTCTCTGTATATGAACATATTGGACTTGTCTGCCATGTAGCTATCTCTCAGTATAAAGACATGTTGGACTCATCTGCGATGTAGCTAGTACCCTGTATATGGACATGTTGTACTACTATGCCATTTAGCTAACTCTCAGTATATGGACACGTTGGACACATCTGTCATGTAGCTAGAATTCTGTATAGGGAAATTCTGCACTACTTTTTCAGGAAGCTTGCTCTCTGTACATTGATATGTTGGACTGATCTGCCTTGTAGCTAGAACTCTATATATGGAAATGATGAACTATTCTGCCATGTAGCTAGCTCTCAGTATATGGACATGTTGGAGTCCTCTGTGATGAAGCTAGTACCCTGTATATGGACATGTTGGACTACTCTGCCAGGTAGCTAGCTCTCTGTATATAGACAAGTTGGACTCATCTGCCTGGTAGCTAGAACTCTGTAAATGGAAATTTTGCACTACCCTGCCATGTAGCAGGCTCTCTGTATATGGACATTTTGGACTTGTCTGCCATGTAACTAGCTCTCTGTACATGGATAAGTTGAACTGATCTGCCAAGTGAGTAGTTCTTTGTATATGAACATATTGGACTTGTCTGCCGTGTAGCTATATCTCAGTATATGCACATGTTGGACTCATATTTCGTGTAGGTAGTACACTGTATATTGACATGTTGGACTATGCTGCCATGTAGCTAGCTCTCAGTATATGGGCATGTTGGACACATCTGCCATGTACCTAGAATTCTGTATATGATAATGTTGCACTACACTGCCATGTAGCTAGCTCTCTGTATATAGACAAGTTGGACTCATCTTCTTGGTAACTAGAACTCTGTAAGTGGAAATGTTGCACTACCTTACCATTTAGCTAGCTCCCTGTATATGAACATTTTGGACTCTTCAGTCATGTAGCTAGCTCTCTGTACGTGGATATGTTGGACTAATCTGCAAAGTAGGTAGCTCTCTGTATATGAACATATTGGATTTGTCTGCTATATAGGTGGCTATCAGTATCAGGACACATTGGACATATATGACATGTAGCTAGCACCTTGAATTTGGAGATGTTGAACTACTCAGCCATGTAGCTACCTCTCTATAGATAGACAAGTTGAACTCGTCTGCTTTGTAGCTAGAACTCTGTATATGGAAATATTGCACTACACTGCCATCTAGCTAGCTCTCTGTATATGGACATTTTGTTCTCGTCTACCATATAGCTAGCTCTCTGCACCTGGATACATTGAACTGATTTGCCAAGTAGGTAGCTCTCTGTATATGAACATATTGGACTTGTCTGCCATATAGCTAGATCTCAGTATATGGACATGTTGAACTAATAAGCCATGTAGCTATTACCTGTATATGGATATGTTGGGCTTTTCTGCCATGTACGTATCTCTCAGTGTATGTACACGTTGGACACATCTGCCATGTACCTAGAATTCTGTATCTGGAAATGTTGCACTAATCTGCCACGTACCTAGTTCCCTGTATATGGACATTTTGGCCTCATCTGCCTTGTACCTAGAACTCTGTATATGGGCATGTTGTACTACCCTGCCATGTAGCTATCTCTCTGTATATGAACATTTTGTACTCGTCTGCCATGTAGCTAGTTCTCTGTACATGGATATGTTGGAGTGATCTGTGAAGTAGGTAGCTCTCTGTATATGAACATATTATAATTGTCTGCCATGAAGGTAGTTTTCAGTATATGGACATGTTGGACACATCTGCCATGCCGCTAGAACACTGTTTATTGAAATCTTGCACTAAGATGCCATGTAGCTAGCTCTCTTTATATAGACAAGTTGGACTTATCTACCTTGTAGCGAGAACACTGTATATGGAAATGTTGCACTTCCCTTCCTTGTAGCTAACTCTCTCTATATGGACATTATCGACTCGTCTGCCATGTAGCTAACTCTCTGTACATGGATATGTTGGACTGATCTGCCAAATAGGTAGCTCTCTGCATATGAACATATTGGATTTGTCTGCCATGTAGCTAGCTCTCAGTATATGGACACGTTGGACTCATCTGCCATGTAGCTAATACCCTGAATATGGACATGTTGGACTCCTTGGCCATTTAGCTAGGTCTATATAGATAGACAAGTTGTACTCATCTGTTTTTTAGCTAGAATTCTCTTTATGGAAATATTGCACTACCGTGCCATGTAGCTAGCTCTCTGTATATGGACGTTTTGAACTCGTCTGCCATGTAGCTAGCTCTCTGTGCATGGATATGTTGGACTCATCTGCCATGTAGGTAGATCTATGTAAATGAACATATTGGACTTGTCTACCATGTAGCTAGCTCACAGTATATATACACTTTGGAAACATCTGCCATGCAGCTAGTACTCTTTATATGGCCAAGTTGGACTATTCTGCCATGTAGTTAGTTATCTGTATGTGGACATGTTGAACTCATTAGCCAGGTATCTAGTACTCTTTATATGGACATGTTGGACTACTCTGCCATATAGCTAGCTCTCAGTATATGAACACTTGGGACTCATCTGCCATGTAGCTTGAACTCTGTATATTGAAATGATGCCCTACTTTGCCATTTAGCTAGCTCTCTTTATATAGACGAGTTAGACTCATCAGCTTTGTAGCTTGAACTCTGTATATGGAATGTTGCACTACCCTACCATGTAGCTAGCTCTTTGTATATGGACAACATGCACTCATCTGCCTTGTAGCTAGAACTCTGTATATGGAAATGTTGCATTATGCTGCCATTTAACTAGCTCTCTGTATAAAAACAAGTTGCACTCATCTGCCTTGTAGCCAGAACTCTTTATATGGAAATGTTGCACTACTCTGCCATGTAGCTAGCTCTCTGTATATGGAAATTTTGGACTTGTCTGCCATGTAGTTAGCTCTCAGTATATGGACATTTTGGAGTCATCTGCAATGTATCTGGTATACTTTATATGAACATGTTGGACTACTCTGCTATGTAGCTAGCTTTCAGTATATGGACACGTTGGACACATCTGCCACGTAGCTAGCCCTCTGCATATGGACATTTTTAACTTGTCTGCCATATAGCTAGATCTCAGTATATGGATATGTTGGCCTCATCTGCCTTGTAGCTAGAACTCTGTATATAGAAATGTTGTACTACCCTGCCATGTAGCTAGCTCTCTATACATGGATATGTTGGGCTGAACTGTAATGTAGGTAGCTCTCTGTACATGAACATATTGGACTTGTCTGCTATCTAGCTAGCTCTCTGTGTATGGAGATTTTGTGATCATCTGCCATGTAGCTTGAACTGTGTATATGGAAATGATGCACTACTCTGCCATATAGCTAGCTCTCCATATATGGAGATTTTGGCCGCATCTGGCATGTAGCTAGCACTCTGTGCATGCATATTTTGAACTGATCTGACATGTAGGTCGCTCTCAGTATGTGGACATCTTGGACAAATCTGCCATGCAGCTAGAACTCTGTATATGGAAATGTTGGACTACCCTGCCATGTAGCTAGCACTCTGTATATGGACATTTTGGACTCGTATGCTATGTAGCTTTCTCTCTGTACATGGATATGTTGGACTGATTTGCCAAGAAGTTAGCTCTCTGTATATGAACATATTGGACTTGTCAGCTATTTAGCTAGCTCTCAGTATATGGACATGTTGGACTTATCTGCCATGTAGCTAGCTCTCAGCATATGGACACGTTGTACACATCTGCCATGTAACTAGCATTCTTTATATGAACATATTGGACTACTCTACCATTAAGCTAGCTCTCAGAATATGAAGTCTTTGGACTCATGTGCTATGTAGATTGAACTCTGTATATGGAAATGAAGCACTACTCTGCCATGTAACAAGCTCTCTGTATATGAATATTTTGGACTCATCTGACATGTAGCTAGCTCTCAGTATATGGGCAAGTTGGACACATCATCTTTGATGCTAGAACTCTGTATATGGAAATGTTGCCCTACCGTGCCATGTAGCTAGCCCTCAGTATATGAACATGTTGGACTCATTAGCCAGGTAGCTAGTATTCTTCATATAGACATGTTGGACTATTCTGCCATGTAGCTAGCTCTCAGTATATGAACACTTTGGTCTCATCCGCCATGTGTGGCTTGAACTCTGTATATGGAAATGGAGCACTACTCTGTCATGCAGCTAGCTCTCTGTAAAAGGAACAGTTTGGACTCATCTGACATGTAGCTAGCTCTCTGTGCAGGAATATTTTGGACTGATCTGCCATGTAGGTAGCTCTCAGTATATGGACACTGTGGACTCATCTGCCATGTAGCTAGAACTCTGTATTTGGAAATGTTGCACTACCCTGCCATGTATCTGTCTCTCTGTCTATGGACATTTTGAACTTGTCTTCCATTTAGCAAGCTATCTGTGCATGAATATTTTGGACTAATCTGCCATATAGGTAGCTCTCAGTATATGGACACGTTGGACACATCTGCCATGTAGCTAGAACTCTGTATATGGAAATGTTGCACTACAGAGCCATGTAGTTAGCTATCTGTATATGGACATTTTGGACTTGTCTGCCATGAAGCTAGCTCTCTGTACATGGATATGTTGGACTGATCTGCCAAATAAGTAGCTCTCTGTATATGAACTTATTGGACTTGTCTGTCATGTAGCTTGCTCTCAGTATATGGACATGTTGGACTCATCAGCCATGTATTTGTTGTTGTTGTTGGTAAGTGCCGTCGAGTCGGTACCGACCCATAGCGACCCTGAACAGGGTTTCCAAGGATGTAAATCTTTACGGGAGTAGAAAGCCTTATCTTTCTCCCACGGAGCTGCTGGTAGTTTCGAACTGCTGACCTTAAGGTTCGCAGCCCAATTCATAACCACTACGCTATTTTGTACCCTGTATATGGACATGTTGGACTACTCTGCCATGTAGCTTGCTCTCAGTATATGGACACATTGGACACATCTCCCATGGAGCTAGAACACTGTATATGAAACTGTGGCACTACCCTGCCATGCAGGTAACTCTCTTTATATGAACATATTGGACTTTTCTACCATGTAGTTAGTACTGTTTATATGGACATGTTGGACTACACTGCTATGTAGCTAGTTCCCAGTATAAGAACACTTTGGACTTATCTGCCATGTAGATTGATCTGCCATGTAGGTATCTCTCAGTATACAGACACCTTGGACACATCTGCCATGTAGCTAAAAGTTTGTATATTGAAATGTTGCACTACTATGCCATGTAGCTATCTCTCTCTATATAGACAAGTTGGACTCATCTGCCTTGTAGCTATAACTCTGTATATGGAAATGTTGCATTACCCATCCATGGAACTAGCTCTCTGTATATGGACATTTTGAATTGTCTGCTATGTAGCTAGCTCTCTGTACAAGGATATGTTGAACTGATATGCCAATAAGGTAGCTCTATGTATTGGACTAGAATGCCATGTAGCTAGCTCTCATTATATGGACACTTTGGACTCATCTGCCAAGTAGCTTGAACTCTGTATATGGATATGATACTCTGCTCAGCCATGTAGCTAGTTCTCTCTATATGGAATTTTTGGACTCGTCTGACATGTAGCTAGCTAGCTCTCTGTGAATGGATATTTTGGACTACTCTACCATGTAACTAGCTCTCAGTATATGGACACGTTGGAGACTTCTGATTTGTAGGTATAACTCTGTATATGGAAATGTTGCAATACCCTCACATGTAGCTAGCTCTATGTATATGGATGTTTTGGACTCATCTGCCATGATGCTACCTCTCTGTACATGGATATGTTAGACTGATCTGCCAAGGAGGTAGCTCTCTGTATATGAACATATTGACTTGTCTGCCATGTAGCTGGCTCTCAGTATATGGATATGTTGGACTCATCTGCCACGTAGCTAG
>NW_006409021.1:74992-83055 GCF_000296735.1 Chrysochloris asiatica | reverse complement strand
GGACTCGTGTGCCATGAAGCTAGCTCTCTGTACATGGATATGTTGGACTGATCTGCCAAGTAGGTAGCTCTCTGTATATGAACATAATGGACTTGTCTGCCATGCATCTAGCTCTCAATATATGGACATGTTGGACTCATCTGCCATGTAGTTAGTACCCTGTATATGGACTTGTTGGACTACTCTGCCGTGTAGCTTGCTCTCAGTATATGAACACTTTGGACTCACCTGCCATGTAGCTTGAACTCTATATATAGAAATGATGCACTACTCTGCCATGTAGCTAGCTCTCTTTATATGGACATTTTGGACGCATCTGATATGTAGTTCTATGTGCAGGGATATTATGGACTTTTGTCTTGTAGGCAGATCTCAGTATATGGACATGTTGGACTCATTAGCCATGTGGCTTGAACACTGTATATGGAAATGATGCACTACTCTGCCATGTACCTAGCTCTCTGTATATGGACATTTTGGACTCGTCTGACATGTAGCAAGGTCTCTGTGCATGAATATTTTATACTTATCTGCCATGTAGCTATCTCTCTGTATATAGACAAGTTGGACTCATCTGCCTCGTCTAAAGAACTCTGTATATGGGAATGTTGCACAAGCCTGTCATGTAGCTAGCTCACTCTATATGGACATTTTTGAGTCGTCTGTCATATAGCAGCTCTCTGAACATGGATTTGTTGGAGTGATCTGCCAAGTAGATAGCTCTCTGTATATGAACATATTTGACTTGTCTGCCCTGTAGCTAGCTCTCAATACATGGATATGTTGGACTCATGGGCCATGTAGCTACAACTCTGTATTTGTACATGTTGGACTGATCCGCTATCTAGCTAGCTCTCAGTATATGGACACGTTGAACACAACTGCCATGTAGCTAGATGTCTGTATATGGAAATGTTGCACTATCCTGCTATATAACTAGCTCTCAGTATATGGACATATTGGACTCATCTGCCATGTAGCTAGTACCCTGTATATGACACGTTGGACTGATCTGTTAAATAGCTAGAATTATTTATATGGAAATATTGCACTACTCTGCCATGTAGTTAGCTTTGTATATGTACACAAGTTGGACTCATCTGCCATGTAGCTAAAACACTGTATATGCAAAGGTTGTACTACCCTGCCATGTAGATAGCTCTCTGTATATAGACATGTTGGACTCATCTGCCTTGTAGCTAGCCCTCTGTATTTAGACATGTTGAACTACTCTGTTATGTAGGTAACTCTCAATATGTGGACAAGTTGGACTGTTCAGCCTTGTAGCTATAACTCTGTATATGGAAATGTTGCACTACTCTGTCATGTAGCTAGCTTGCTGTATATAGAGAAGTGGGAATCATCTTCCTTGTATCTTGATCTGGGTATATGGAAATGTTTCACTACCTTTCCATGTAGCTAGCACTCTGTATATAGACAATTGGACTCATCTGCCTTGTAGCTAGAACTATGTATATGGAAATGTGGCATTACCCTGCCATGTAGCTACCTCTCTGTATATGGACATTTTAGACTCATCTGCTATGTACTATCTCTCTATACATGGATATGTTGGACTGATATGCCAAGTACGTAGCTCTCTGTATATGAATATATTGTAATTTTCTGCCATGTAGCTAATTCTCAGTATATGGACACATTGGACTCAATAGCCAGGTAGCTATATATGTGTATACGGAAATGTTGCTCTACCCTGCCGTGTAGCTAGCTCTTAATATTTGGACATGTTTGACTCATTAGCCAGGTAGCTAGGACTCTTTATATGGATATTTTAAACTACTCTGCCATGTAGCTAGCTCTCAGTATATGAACACTTTGGACTCATTTACCATGTAGCTTCAAGTCTGTATATGGATATGATGCAGTACTCTGCCATGTAGCTATGTCTCTGTATATGGACATTTTGGACTCATTTGCCATGTAGCTTCAAGTCTGTATATGGATATGATGCAGTACTCTGCCATGTAGCTATCTCTCAGTATATGGACATTTTGGACTCGTCTGACATGTAGCCTACTCTCTGTGCATGGATATTTTGTACTACTCTACAATGTAGCTGTCTCAGTTTATGGACACGTTGGACACATCTGACATGTAGCTAGGACTCTGTATATGAAATGTTGCACTACTCTGCCATGTAGCTAGCTCTCTGTATATGGAAATTTTGGACTTGTCTGCCATGTAGTTAGCTCTCAGTATATGGACATTTTGGAGTCATCTGCAATGTAACTGGTATATTTTATATGAACATGTTGGACTACTCTGCCATGTAGCTTGCTCTCAGTATATGGACATTTTAAACTTGTCTGCCATATAGCTAGATCTCAGTATATGGATATGTTGGCCTCATCTGCCTTGTAGCTAGAACTCTGTATATGGAAATGTTGCACAGTCCTGCCATGTAGCTAGCTCTTAGTATATGGACATGTTGGATTCATTTGCCAGGTAACTAGTAGGTAGCTTTCTGTATATGAATATATTGGACTTGTCTGCCAGGTAGCTAGCTATCAGTATATGGACATGTTGGATTCATCTGTCATTTAGCTAGTCCCCTGTATATGGACATGTTGCACTACTCTGCCATGAAGCTATCTCTCTGTATATAGACAAGTTGGATTCATCTGCCTTGTAGTTTGACCACTGTATATGGAAATGTTGCACTACCCTGCCATGTAGCTAGCTCTCTGTATATGGGCATTTTGGACTCATCTGCCATGTAGCTACCTCTCTGTACATGGATATGATGGACAGAACTGCCATGTAGGTAGCTCTCAGTATATGGACATGTTAGACTCATCTGCCACATAGCTAGTACCCTTTATACTGACATGTTAGACTACTCTGCCATGTAGCAAGCTCTCAGTATACGGACACTTTTGTCACATCTGGAATGTAGCTACAACTCTGTATATGGAAACGATTCACTTCCCTGCTATGTAGCTAGCTCTCTGCATTTAGACAAGTTGGATCCATCTGCCTTATAGCTAGATCTCTGTATATGCAAATGTTGCACTATCTTGCCATGTAGCTAGCTGTCTGTATGTAGACAAGTTGGACTCATCTGCCTTGTAGCTAGAACTCTGTATATGGAAATGTTGCATACCATGCCATGTAGCTATCTCTCTGTATATTGAAATTTTGGACTCAGCTGCGATGTAGCTACTCTCTGTACATGGATATGTTGGACTGATCTGCCAAGTAAGTAGCTCTCTGTATAAGAACATATTGGACTTGTCTGCTATGTAGCTAGCTCTCAGTATATGGACATGTTTGAATCTTTAGCCAGGTAGCTAGTGCTCTTTATATGGACATTTTGGACTACTCTGCCATGTAGCTAGCTCTCATTATATGAATACTGTGTACTCATCTGCCATATAGTATAAACTCTGTATATGGAAATGAAGCACTACTCTACCATGTAGCTAGCTCTCTGTATATGGACGTTTTGGACTCGTCTGACATGTAGCTACCTCTCTGTGCATGGATATTTTGGACTGATCTGCCATATAGTTAGCTCTCAGTATATGGACACGGTGGTCACATCTGCCATATACCTGGAACACTGTATATGGAAATGTTGTAATACTCTGCCATGTACCTCGCTCACTGTATATAGACAAGTTGGACTCATCTACCTTGTAGTTAGAACTCTGTATATGGAAATGTTGCACTGCTAGCGCTCTGTATATGGACATTTTGGACTCATCTTCCAGTAGCTAGTTCTATGTTGGCCTGATCTGCCAAGTAGGTAGCTCTCTGTATATGAACATATTGGACTTGTCTGCCATGTAGCAAGCTCTCCGTATATGCACATGTGGGAGTCATCTGCCATATAACTTGTACCCTGTATATGGACATGTTGGACTGCTTTGTCATGTAGCTAACTCTCAGTATACGGACGGACAAGTGGGACACATCAGCCATGTAGCTAGCACTCTGTATATGGAAATGTTGCACTACTAGGCCATGTAGCTAGCTCTCTCTCTATAGACAAGTTGGACTCATCTGCCTTGTATCTAGAACCCTGTATATGGATATGTTTCATTACCCTGCCATGTAACTAGCTCTCTGTATATGGACATTTTGGACTTGTCTGCTATGTAGCTAGCTCTCTGTACATGTATATGTTGGACTGATCTGCCAACTAGGTAGCTCTCTGCATATGAACATATTGGAATAGACTGCCATGTAGCTAACTCTCAGTATATGAACACTTTGGACTCATCTGCCATGTAACTAGAACTCTGTATATGGAAATGTTGCACTACCCTGCCATGTAGTTAGTCTCTGTATATGGAAATTTTGCACCTGTATGCCATGTAGTTAGCTCTCTATATAAGAACATATTGGACACATCTGCCTTGTAGCTAGAACACTGTTTATGGAAATGTTGCACTAAGCTGCCATGTAGCTCTCGCACTATATATAGACTAGTTGGACTCATCTACCTTATAGTTAGAACTCTGTATATGGAAATGTTGCACTACCTTGTCATGTAGCTAGCTCTGTGTATATGGACATTTTGGACTCGACTGCCATGTAGCTAGCTTTCTGTGCATGGATATGTTGGCCTGATCTGCCGAGTAGGTAGCTCTGTGTATATGAACATATTAGACATGTCTGCCATGTAGCTAGTACCCTGTATATAACATGACAGACTACTTTGCCATATAGGTAGCTCTCAGTATATGGACACGTTGGACACATCAGCCATGTAGCTAGAACATTGTATATGGAAATGTTGCACCACCCTGCCATGTAGTTATCTCTCTTAATATAGATACGTTGGACTCATCTGCCTTGTAGATAGAACTCTGTATATGGAAATGTTGCATTACCCTGCCATGTAGTTAGTCTCTGTATATGGACATTTTGCACCTCTGTATATATACAAGTTGGAATCATCTTTCTTGTAGCTATAACTCTGTATATGGATATGTCAGACTGATCTGTCAAGTAGGTAGCTCTCTGCATATGAACATATTGGACTAGACTGCCATGTAGCTAGCTCTCAGTATATGGACACGTTGGACTCATTAAACAGGTAGCTAGAACTTTGTATATGTAAATGTTACTCTACCCTGCCATGCAGTTAGCTCTTAGTATATGCACATGTTGGACTCATTAGCCAAGTAGCTAGCTGTCTGTATATGGACATTTTGGACTCGTCTGCCATGTAGCTAGATATGGATATGTTGGACTGATCTGACAAGTAGGTAACTCTCTGTATATGGAAATATTGGACTTGTCTGCTATGTAGCTAGTTCTCAGTATATGAATATGTTGGTCTCATCTGCCCTGTAGCTAGGACCCTGTATATGGACATGTTGAAATACTCTGTCATGTAGGTTTCATTATATGGACACGTTGGACGCATGTGCCATGTAGCTAGAACTCTGTATATGGAAATGTTGCACTACCCTGCCACGTAGCTACCTCTCTGTTTATGAATATATTGGACTTGTCTGTGATGTAGTTAGTTCACAGTATCTAGACACTTTGGACACATCTGCCATGTAGCTAGTACTCTTTATTTGGACATGTTGGACTTGTATGCCATGTAGTTAGCTCTCAGTATATGAACACTTTGGACTCATCTGCCATGTAACTTGAACTCTGTATATGGAAATGATGCACTACAATGCCATGTAGATAGCTCTCTCTATATAGACAAATTGGACTCGGCTGACATGTAGCTAGCTCTCTGTGCATGGATATTTTGAATTGATCTGCCATGTAGGTAGCTCTAGGTATACGGACACTTTGGACACATCTGCCATGTAGCTCGGACTCTGTATATGGAAATGTTGAACTACTCAGCCATGTAGCTAGCTCTCTGTATATAGACAAGTTAGACTTGTCTTCCCTGTATCTAGAACTCTGTATATAGAAATGTTGCATTACCCTGTCATGTATCTAGCTCTCTGTATATGGACATTTTGGATTGTCTGCTCTTTAGCTAGCTCTCTGAACATGGATATGTTGGACTGATCAGCCAAGTAGGTAACTCTCTGTATATGAACATATTGGACTAGACTGCCATGTAGCTAGCTTTCAGTATATTGACACATTGGACTCAATAGTCAGGTAGCTAAAACTCTCTATTTGGAAATGTTGCATCATCCTGCCATGTAGCTACCTCTTAGTATATGGACATGTTGGACTCATTAACCAGGTAGCTATTATTATTTATATGGACATTTTGAACTACTCTGCCATGTTGCTAGCTCTCAGTATATAAAGACTTTGGAGTCATCTGCCATGTAGCTTGAACTCTGTATATGGATATGATGCACTACTCTGCAATGTAGCTACTTCTCTGTATATGGACATTTTGAACTCGTCTGACATGTACCTAGCTCTCTGTCATGGATATTTTGGAATACTCTGCCATGTAGCCAGCTCTCAGTATATGGACATGTTGGATACATTTTCCTTGAAGCTAGAACTCTGTATATAGAAAAGTTGCACTAACATGCCATGTAGCTAGGTCTCTGCATATGGACATTTTGGACTCCGCTGCATTGTAGTTAGCTCTCTGCACATGGATATGTTTGACTGATCTGCCAAGTAGATAGCTCTTTGTAAATGAACATTTTAAACTTGTCTGCCATGAAGCAAGCTCTCAGTACATGGACATGTTGGACTCATCTGCCATGTAGATAGTTCTCTGTATATGGACATGGTGGACCGATCCTACATGTAGATAGCTCTCAGTATATGGACATGTTGGACACATCTGCCATGTAGCTAGAACACTGTACATGGAAATGTTGCACTACCCTGCCTTGTATCTAGGTCTCAATATATGGACATGTTGGACTCATTAGCCATGTAGCTAGTATTCTTTATATGGATACGCTGGACTACTCTGTTATGTAGCTCGCACTCATTATATGAACACTTTGGACTCAACTGCCATGTGGCTTGAACTCTGTATATGGAAATGATGCACTACTATGCCATGTAGCTAGCTCTATGTATATAGACATTTTGGACTCATCTGCCATGTTGCTAGCTCTCTGTACATGGATATGTTGGACTGATTTGCCAATTAGATAGCTCTCTGTACATGAACATATTGGACTTGTCTGCCATGTAGCTAGCTCTCAATATATGGACATGTTGCACTTCCGTGCCATTTATCTACCTATCTGTATATAGACAAGTTGGACTCATCTGAATTGTAGCTAGAACTCTGTTTATAGAAATGTTTCAATACCCTGCCATATAGCTAACTCTCAGTATCTGGACACGGTGGACTCATTCGCCAGGTATCTAGAACTCTGCATGTGGAAATATTGCACTACCCTGCCATGTAGCTAACTTTTAGTATATGGACATGTTGGACTCATTAAACAGGTAGCTTTACTATTTATATGGACATTTTGGACTACTCTGCCATGTAGCTAGCACTCATTATATAATCACTTTGAACTCATCTGCCATGTAGCTTGAACTCTGTATATGGATATGATGCACTACTCTGCCATGTAGCTAGCTCTCTGTATATGGACATTTTAGACTCGTCTGACATGTAGCTAGCTTTCTGTGCATGGATACTTTGGTCTACTCTGCCATTTAGCTAGCTCTCAGTACACGGACATGTTGGACACATCTTCCTTGTTGTTAGAACTCTGTATGTGGAAATGTTCCACTACCTTGACACATAGCTATCTCTCTGTATATGAACATTTGGACTCATTTGCATTGTAGCTCGCTCACTGTACATGGATATGTTGTACTTATCTGCCAAGTAGGTAGCTCTCTGTACATGAAAATATTGGACTTCTCTGTCATGTAGCTAGCTCTCAGGAGATGGACATGTTGGACTCATCTACCATGTAGCTAGTACACTGTATATGGACATGTTGGACTGATCCTACACGTAGGTAGCTCTCCGAATATGGACACGTTGGACACAACTGCCATGTAGCTAGAACTCTGTATATGGAAATGTTGCAATTCCCTGCCATGTAGCTAGCTCTCTGTATATGGACATTTTGGACTTCTCTGCCATGTAGCTAGATCTCAGTATATGG
>NW_006409021.1:71115-74855 GCF_000296735.1 Chrysochloris asiatica | reverse complement strand
TACTGGACTTGTCTTTCATGTAGCTTGCTCTCAGTATATGAACATGTTGGACACATTATCCAGGAAGCGAGTACTGTATATATGGACATGTAGGACTACTCTGCCATGGAGCTAACTCTCACTACATGAACTATTTGGAATCATCTGCCATGTAGTTTGAGCTCTGTATATGGATATGATGCACTGCTCTGCCATGTAGCTAGCTCTCAGTATATGGACATTTTGGACTCGTGTGACATGTAGCTAGCTCTCTGTGCATGGATATTTTGAGCTGATCTGCCATGTAGGTAGCTCTCAGTACATGGGGAGGTTGGACACATCTGATATGTAGCTAGAACTCTGTATATGGAAATGTTGCACTATCCTGCCATGTAGGTATCTCTCTATATATGGACATTTTGGACTGGTCAGCCATGTAGCTAGCTCTCTGTACCTGGATATGTTGGACTGATCTGCCAAGTAGGTAGCTCTTTGTCTATGAACATGTTAGACTTGTCTGCTATGTAGCTAGCTCTCAGAATATGGACATGTTGGACTTGTATGCCATGTAGCTAATATCCTGTATATGGACATGTTGGACTACTCTGCCATGTAGCTTGCTTTCAGTATATGGACATATTGGACACATCTGCCATGTAGCTAATATCCTGTATATGGACATGTTGGACTCCCCGGCCATGTAGCTCGTTTTAGTATATGGACACGTTGGACACATCTGCCATTTAGCTAGAACTCTGTATATGGAAATACTTCACTACCCTGCCATGTAGCTACCTCTGTGTATATGAACATATTGGACTTGTCTCCGATGTAGCTAGCTCTCAGTATATGGACTCGTTGGACACAGCTGCCATGTAGCTTGAACTCTTTGTATGGGAATGATGCACTTCTCTGTAAATAGACAAGTTGGACTCGTCCTACATTTAGCTAGCTATCTGCGCATGGATTTTTTTTATGATCTTCCATGTAGGTAGCTCTCAGTATACGGATATATTGGACATATCTGCCATGTAGCTAGAACTCTGTATACGGAAATGTTGCACCACTCTACCATGTAGCTAGGTCTCAGTATATGGACATGTTGAACTCAATAGCGAGGTAGCTTGCACTCTTTATATGGATATGTAGGATTACTCTGCCATGTAGCTAGTTCTCATTATATGAACACTTTGGATTCATCTGCCATGTGGCATGAACTCTGTATATTGAAATGATGCATTATTCTGCCATGTAGCTAGCTCTCTGTATATGGACATTTAAGACTCGTCTGGCATGTAGCTAGCTCTCTGCGCATGTATATTTTGGACTGATCTGCCATGTAGGTAGCTCTCAGTATATGGACACGTTGGACACATCTGCTATGTAGCTAGTACTCTGTATATGGAAATGTTGCACAATCCTGCCATGTAGCTACCTGTCTGAAAATGGACATTTTGGACTCGTCTGCCATGTAGCTAGTTCTCTGTACATGGATATGTTGGACTGATTTGCCAATTAGGTAGCTCCCTGTATATGAACATATTGGACTTGTATGCCATGTAGCTTTCTCTCAGTATATGGACAAGTTGCAATTCCGTACCATGTAGCTACTTCTCTGTATATACACAAGTTGGACTCTGCCTTGTAGCTAGAACTCTGCTTATGGAAATGTTGCAATACCATGCCATGTAGCTAGCTGTCTATATATGGACATTTTGTACTCATCTGCCATATAACTAGATCTCTTTAGGTGGATATGTTGGTCTGATCTGCCAAGTAGGTAGCACTCTGTATTTGAACATATTGGATTTGTCTGCCATATAGCTAGCTCTCAATATATGGATTCATTGGACCATCTACCATGTATCTAGAACTCTGTATATGGAAATGTTGGAATAAACTGTCATGTAGCTAGCTCTCTGTATTTAGACAAGTAGTACTCATCTGCGTTGTAGCTAGAAATCTGTATATGAAAATGTTGCTCTACGCTGCCATGTAGGTAGCTCTCTGAATATGGACATTTTGGACTTGTCTGCCATGTAGCTAGCTCTCTGTACATGCATATGTTGGACTAATCTGCCAAGTAGGTAGCTCTCTGTAAATGAACACATTGGACTTGCCTGCCTTGTAGGTAACTCTCAATATATGGACACTTTAGACACTTCTGTCACATAGCTAGAAATCTTTATATGGAAGTGTTTCCCTACACTGCCATGTAGCTAGCTCTCTGTATATGGACATTTTGGACTCGTATGACATGAAGTTAACTCTCTGTACTTGGATATGTTACACTGATCTGCGAAGTAGGTAGCTCTCTGTATATGAACATAATGGACTTGTCTATCAGGTAGCTAGCTCTCAATATATGGACATGTTGGACTGCACTGCCATGTAGCTAGCTCTCAGTGTATGGACACATTGGACACATCTGCCATGTACCTAGAACTCTGTATATGGAAATGTTGCACTACTCTGCCATGTAGCTAGCTCTCTGTATATAGACAATTTGGACTCATCTGCTTTGTAGCTAGAACTCAGTATATGGTAAAGTTGCACTACCCTACAATGTAGCTAGCTCTCTGAATAGGGACATTTTGGACTCGTCTGCCATGTAGCTAGTTCTCTGTACATGGATGTGTTGTACTGATCTGCCAAATACATATTCCTATGTATATGAAATGATTGGACTTGTCTGCCATGTATCTAGCTCTCAGTATATGGACACGTTGGACACATCTGCCAAGTAGCAAGAACTCTGTATATAAACATATACAGAAACAAAACTCTGTATATAAACATATCTGCCATGTAGCAAGAACTCTCTGTATATAAACACATGGAAATGTTGTTCTACTCATCCATGTAGCTAGGTCTCTGTATTTGGACATTGTGGACTTGTCTGCCTTGTAGTTAGCTCTCTGTACATGGATATGTTGGACAGATCTGCCAAGTAGACAGCTTTCTATATATGAACATATTGGACTTGTCTGTCCTGTGGGTGGCTCTCAATATATGGAAACGTTGGACTCATCTGCCCTGTAGTTACTATACTGAAGATGAACACGTTGAACACATCTGCCATGTAGTTAGAACTCTGTGTATGGAAGTGTTGCTCCACTCTAACATGTAGCTAGCTCTCTTTATATAGACAATTTGGACTCATCTGCCTTGTAGCTAGAACTCTATATATGGAAATGCTGCACTACTCTGCCATGTAGCTATCTCTCTGTATATAGACAAGTTGGACTAATCTGCCTTGTAGTTATGACTCTGTATATAGAAATGTTGCACTACCCTGCCAAGTAGTTAGCTCTCTGTATATGGACATTTTCGACTCGTCTTCAATGTAGCTAGCTCTCGGTATATAGACAAATTGAACTCATCTTCCTTGTAGCTAGAACTCTGTATATGGAAGTGTTGCACTACTCTGCCATGTAGCTATCTTTCTGTACGTAGACAAGTTGGATTCATCTGCCTTGTCACTAGCACTCTTTATTTGGAAATGTTTCAATACTCAGCCATGTAGATATCTCTCTGTATAGGGACATTTTGACTTGTTGGCCATATTGCTAGCTCTCTGTACATGGATATGTTGGACTGATCTGTCAAGTAGGTAGCCCTATGTATATGAACATATTGGAATTGTCTGCCATGTAGCTAGCTCTCAGAATATGAACACGTTGGACACATCTACCATGTAGCTAGAACCCTGTATATGGAAATGTTGCACTACACTGCCATGTAGGAAGCTCTCTGTATAG
>NW_006409021.1:57626-67545 GCF_000296735.1 Chrysochloris asiatica | reverse complement strand
TAGCTAGCTCTTTGTACATGGATATGTTGGTCTGATCTGCCAAGTAGGTAACTTTCTGTATATAAACGTATTGGACATGTCTGCCATGTAGTTATCTCTCTGTATATGGACATTTCGGACTCGTCTGCGATGTACCTAGCTCTCTGTATATGGTTATGTTGGACTGATCGTCCAAGTAGATAGCTCTTTGTATATGAACATATTGGACTTGTCTGCCATGTAGATAGCTCTCAGTATATTGACACGTTGGACACATCTGCCATATAGCTATTATCCTGTATATGAATATGTTGAACTGATCTGCCATGTATGTAGGTCTCAGTATATGGACATGTGGGACACATCTGCCATGTAGCTAGAACAATGTATTTGGAAATGTTGAACTACTCTGCCATGTAGCTAGCTCTCTGTATATAAACGTTTTGAACTCGTCTCACATGTAGCTAGCTCTCTGTACATGGATATTTTGGACTTATCTGCTGTGTAGGTAGCTCTCAGGATATGGACAAGTTGTATCCATCTGCCAGGTAGCTAGAACTCTGTATATGGAAATATTGTACTACACTGCCATGTAGCTAGCTCTGTATATTGACACTTTGGTCTCATGTCCCATGTAGCTAGCTCTCTGTACATGGATAAGTTGGACTGATCTTCCAAGTTGGTAGCTCTCTGTATATGAACATATTGGCCTTGTCTGCCATGTAGCTATCTCTGAGTATTTGGACATGTTGGAGTCATGTGTCACGTAATTAGTACAATGTATATGGACATGTTGGCCTACTTTGCCATGTAGCTAGCTTTTAGTATATGAACACTTTGGACACCTCTGCCATATAGCTTGAACTCTGTATATATTAATGTTACACTACTCTGCCATGTAGCTAGTTATCAGTATACAGACATTTTGGAATCATCGGACATGTAGCTAGCTCTCAGTACATGGACATGAGGCACTGATATGTCATGATGTTAGCTCTCAGTATATGGACATGCTGGTCACGTTAGCCAGGTAGCTAGTGCTCTTTATATGGACATGTTTGACTACTATGCCATGTAGCTTGCTCTCAGTATGTGAAGACTTTGGAATCATCTGCCATATAGTTTGAACTCTGTGTATGGAAATGATGCAATTCTCTGCATTGTAACTAGCTCTCAGTATATGGACATGTTGAACTCTTCTGACATGTAGCTAGTTCTCTGTGCATGATTACTTTGGACTAATCTGCCCTGTAGCTAGCTCTCAGTATATGGACATTTTGGACACATCTAACATGTAGCTAGAACCCTGTATATGGAAATGTTGCACTACTCTGCAATGTAGTTAGCGCTCTGTATATAGACAAGGTGCAGTCATCTGCCTTGTAGCTAGCTCTCTGTACATGGATAATTTGGACTGATCTGCCAAGTAGGTAGCTCTCTGTATATGAACGTATTTGAATTCTCTGCCATGTAGCTAGCTCTCAGTATATGGACATGTTGTACTCCTCTGCGAAGTAGCTAGTACCCTGTATATGGACATGTTGTACTACTCTGCCATGTAGCTAGTTCTCAGTATAGGGCACGTTGGACACATCTGCCATGTAGCTAGAACTCTGTATATGGAAATGCTGAACTACTCTGACAATTAGCTAGACCTCTGTATATAGTCAATTTGGACTAATCTGCCTTATAGATACAACTGTATATAGAAATGTTGCACTACCCTGCCATGTAGGTAGCTCTCTGTATATGGACATTTTGGATTTGTCTGTCATATAGTTAGCTCTCTGTACATGGATATTTTGTACTGATCTGCTATGAAGAGAACTCTCAGTATATGGACATATAGGACACATCTGCCATGTAGGTAGAACTCTGTATATGGACATGTTGCAGTACTCTGCCAAGTAGCTAGCTCTCTGTATATAGACAAATTGGACTTATCTGCCTTGTAAATAGAACTCTCTGTATGGAATTCTTGCACTACCGTCCATGTAGATAGCTCTCTTAATATGGAGATTTTGGACTCGTCTGCCATGTAGCAAGTTCTCTGTACATGGATATGTTTGACTGATCTGCCAAATAGGTAGCTGTCTGTTTGTGAACATACTGGAGTTTTCTGCCTTTCAGCTAGCTTTCTGAATATAGATATGTTGGACTCATCTGCCATGTAGCTAGTACCCCGTATATGGACATGTTGGACTACTCTGCTATGTAGGTAGCTCCCAGTATATGGACATGTTGGAAACATCTGCCTTGTAGCTCGAACACTCTATATGGAAATGTTGCACTACTCTGCCATGTAGCTAGCTCTCTGTATATAGACAAGTTGGACTCACTTGACTTGTAGCTAGAAATCTGTATATGGAAATGTTGCAGTACCCTGCCTTGTGGATATCTCCCTGTATAAGGACATTTTGGACTGGTCTGCCATGAAGCTAGCTCTCTGAACATGGATATGTTGGACTGATCTGACAAGTATGTATCTCTCTGCATATGAACATATTGGACTTGTCTGCCATGTAGGTAGCTCTCAGTATATGAATACCTTTAACACATCTGCCATGTAGCAAGAACTCAGCATATGGAAATGTTGCACTACCATGCCATGTAGCTAGTTCATTTTATATGGCCATTTTGGACTCATCTGCTATGTAGCTAGCACTTTGTACATGAATATGTTGGACTGATCTGCCAAGTAATTACCTCTCTGTATATTAACATATTGAACTTGTCTGCCATGTAGGTGGCACTCAGTATATGGACAAGATGGACACATCTGCCATGTAAATAGTACCCTGAATATGGACATGTTGGACTACTCTCCCCTGTAGCTAATTCTCTGTATATGGAAAAGTTGTACTACCCTGCCATATAGTTAGTTCTCTGTATATAGACAAGTTACAGTCATCTGCATTGTCGCTAGAATTCTGTATATGGAAATGTTGCATTACCCTGCCATGTAGCTAGCTCTCTGTACATGGACGTTTTGGACTTCTCTGCCATGTAGCTAGGTCTCTGCACAGGGATATGTTGGATTGATCTGCCAAGTAGGTACCTCTCTGTATATGAACACATTGGACTTGTCTGCCATGTAGCTAGCTCTCAGAATGTGGACATGTTGGAAACATCTACCATGTAGCTAGAAATCTGTATATGGAAATGTTGCACTAACTTGCCATGTAGCTAACTGTATATGGACATTTTGGATTTGTTTGCCATGTAGCTAACTCTCTGTACATGGACATGTTGCACTGATCTAATTAGTACGTAGCTCTCTGTATATGGACACATTGGACACATCTGCAATGTAGCTAATACCTTGAATATGGACATGTTGAACTACTCTGCCATTTAGATAGCTCTCAGAATATGGACACGTTGGACACATCTGCCATTTAGCTACAACTGTGTATATGGAAATGTTGCATATACTCGTCTGCCATGTAGCTAACTCTTTGTACATGGATATGTTGGACTGATCTGCCACATAGGTAGCTCTCTGTATATGGACACATTGGACACATCTGCAATGTAGCTAATACCTTGAATATGGACATGTTGAACTACTCTGCCATTTAGATAGCTCTCAGAATATGGACACGTTGGACACATCTGCCATTTAGCTACAACTGTGTATATGGAAATGTTGCATATACTCTGCCCTATAGCTAGCTCTCTGTATATAGACAATTTGAACTCATCTGCCAAGTAGGTAGCTCTCTGAATATGAACATATTGGACTTGTCTGTCCTTTAGGTGGCTCTCAATATATGGACACGTTGGACACATCTGCTATGTAGCTAGAACTCTGTATATGGAAATGTGACACTACCCTGCCTTGTGGCTAGCTCTCTGTATGTGGATATTTTGGAATCATCTGCCATGTAGCTAGCTCTCAGTATATGGACACGTTGGACACATATGCCATGTATCTATAACTCTGCATATGGAAATGTTGCACTACTTGCCATGTAACTAGCTCTCTGTATATTGACAAGTTGGACTTATCTGACACGTAGCTAGAACGCTGTATATGGAAATGTTAAACTAACCTGCCATGTGGATAGCTGTCTGTATATAGGCAAGTTGGACTCATCTGCCTTGTAGCTAGAACTTTGTATAAGCAAATGCTGCACTACCCTGCTATGTATTTAGCTCTCTGTACATAGATATATTGGACTAATCTGCCGTAGGAAGCTATCTGTATATGGACATTTTGGACTCATCTGCCATGTAGCTAGCTCTAGGTACATGGATATGTTGAACTGATCTACCAAGTAGGTAGCTCTTTGTATATGAACATATTGGACTTGTCTTTTATGAAGGTACCTCTCAATTTGTGGACACCTTGGACACATCTACCATGTAGCTAGCTCTCAGTGTATGGAAACCTTGGACATATCTGCCATGTAGCTATTACTCTGTATATGGAAATGTTGCACTACTCTGCCATGTAACTAGCTCTCTGAATATGGACATTTTGTTCTCAAATGCCATGTAGCTTGCTCTCTGTAGATGGATACCTTGAACTGATCTGCCAAGTAGGGACCTCTCTGTATATGAACATATTGAACTTGTCTGACATGTAGCTAGCTCTCAGTATATGGACATTTTGTACTTATCTGCCATGGAGCTAGTACCCTGTATATGGATATGTTGGACTTTTCTGCCATGTAGCTAGCTCTCAGTGTATGGACATGTTGGACACATCTGCCATGTACCTAAAATTCTGTATATGGAAATGTTGCACTATTCTGCCAAGTAGCTAGTTCTCTGTATATGGACATTTTGGACTCATGTTTCTTATTCCTAGAACTCTGTATATGGGCATGATGCACTACCCTGCCATGTAGCTATCTCTCTGTATATGGACTTTTTGTACTCGTCTGGCACGTAGCTAGCTCTCTGTACATGGATATGTTGGACTGATCTGCGAAGTAGGTAGCTCTCTGTATATGAACATATTGTAATTGTCAGCCATGTAGCTTGTTCTCAGTATATGGACACATTGGACACATCTGCCTTGTACCGAGAACTCTATATATGGAAATGTGGCACTACACTGCCTGGTAGTTATTTGTACATGGATATGTTGGACTGATCTGCCAAGTAGTGAGCTCTCTGTATATTAACATATAGGACTTGTCTGCCATGTAGATAGCTCTTAGTATATGGACATGTTGGACTCTTCTGCCATGTAGCTAGTACCCTGTATATGGAAATGTTGAACTACTCTGTCATGTAGCTAGCTCTCAGTATATGCACACGTTGGACACATCTGCCCTGTAGCTAGAACTCTGAATATGGAAATGTAGCACTACACTTCCACATAGCTAGCTCTATGTCTATAGACAAATTGGACTCATATGCCTTGTAGCTAGAACTCTGTATATGGAAATGTTGCTCTGCTCTGTGGAGTATCTAGCTCTCTGTATATAGACAAATTGGACACATCTGCCATGTACCTAGAACTCTGTATATGGAAATGTTACACTACCTTGCCATGTAGCTAGCTCTCTGTATATGGACATTTTGCACTCCTCTGCCATGGAGCTAACTCTCTGTACATGGATATGTTACACTGATCTGTCACAAAAGGTAGCTCTCTGTATATGAACATATTGAACATGTTTGCCATGTAGGTGGCTCTCAGTATATGGAAATGATGGAAACATCTTCCATGTAGCTAGTACCCTGAATATGGACATGTTGGAATACTCTGCCATATAGCTAGCTCTCAGTATATGGACATGTTGCACACATCTGCCATGTAGCTAGAACTCTGTACATGGAAATGTTGCACTTCCCTGCCATGTAACTAGCTCTCTGTAAATGGACATCATATATTCCTCTGCCATGTAGCTGGCTCTGTATACATGGATATGTTGGACTGATCTGCCAAGTAGGTATCCCTCTGTAAATGAACATATTGGACTTGTCTGCCATGTAGCTAGCTCTCTGTATATGGACATTTTGGACTCTTCTGCCATGTAACTAGCTCTCTGTACATGGATATGTTGGACTGATATGCCAAGTAGGTAGCTCCTGTATATGCTCATATTGGACTTGTCTGCCATGTAGGTAGCTCCCAATATTTGGACACCTTGAACACATCTGCAACATAACTAGAACTCTGTATATGGAAATGTTGCACTACCCTGCTATGTAGCTAGCTCTCTGTATATGGACACGTTGGACATATGTGCCATGTAGCTACTACCCTGAATATGGTCATGATGAAATACTCTGCCATATAGCTAGTTCTCTGTATATAGACAAGTTGGACTCATCTGCTGGTAGCAAGAACTCTGTAAATAGAAATTTTGCACTACCCTTCCATGTAGCTAGCTCTCTGTATATGGACATTTTGGACTCGTCTGCCATGTAACTAGCTCTCTGTACATGGATATGTTGAACTGATCTGCCAAGTAGGTAGCTCTATGTATATGAACATATTGGACTTGTCTGCCAAGTAGATATATCTCAGTATATGGACATGTTGGACTCAGCTGCCATGTAGCTAGTACACTGCATTTGCACATGTTTGACAATGCTGCCATGTAGCTAACTCTCAATATATGGGCACGTTGGACACATCTGCCATGTACCTAGATTTCTGTGTATGGGAATGTTGCACTACTCTGCCATGTAGTTAGCTCTCTGTATATAGACAAGTTGGACTCATCTGCCTGGTAGCTAGAACTCTGTAAATGGAAGTGTTGCACTACCCTGCCATTTAGCTAGCTTCCTGTATATGGACATTTTGGACTCTTCTGTCATGTAGCTAGATCTCTGTACATGGATATGTTGGAATGATCTGTGAAGTAGGTAGCTCTCTGCATATGAACATATTGAACTTGTCTGCTAAAGGTGGCTCTCAGTAAATGGACACATTGGTCACATCTCACATGTAGCTAGGACCCTGAATATGGACGTGTTGAACTACTTGGCCATGTAGCTACCTCTCTATAGATAGACAAGTTGAACTCATGTACTTTGTAGATAGAACTCTGTATATGGAAATATTGCACTACACTGCCATGTAGCTAGCTCTCAGTATATGAACACGTTTGACACATCTGCCATGTAGCTAGAACCCTGTATATGGAAATGTTGCACTACACTGCCATGTAGCAAGCTCTCTGTATAGTGACATTTCGGACTCATCTGCCATGTAGCTAGCTCTCTGTATATAGACAAGTTGGACTCATCGGCCTTGTCGCTAGAACATTTTTATATGGAAATGTTTCACTACCCTGCCTTGTAGCTAGCTCTCTTTATAGGGATATTTTTGACTCCTCTTCCATGTATCTAGTTCTCTGTACATGGATATGTTGAACTGATCTGCATAGTAGGTATCCCTCTGTATATGAACATATTGGACTTGTCTGCCATGAGGGTAACTCTCAATATATGGACACCTTGGACACATCTACCACATAGCTAGAACACCGTATATGGAAATGTTGCACTACTCTCCCATGTAGCTAGCTCTCTGTATATGAACATATTGGACTTGTGTGCCAGGTAGCTAGCTCTCAATATAAGGACTTGTTGGTCTCTTCCACCATGTAGCGAGTCACCTGTATATGGACATGTTGGACTGCTCTGTCATGTAGCTAGCTTTCTGTTTATGGACACGTTGGACACATCTGCCATGTACCTATAACTCTGTACATGGAAATGTTGTACAACTCTGCCTTGTAGGTAGCTCTCAGTATATAGACAAGTTGCACTCATCTGCCTTGTAGCTAGAACTCTATATATGGAAATGTTACACTACCCTGCCATGTGGCTAGTTCTCTGTATATGGACATTTTGGACACTTCTGCCATATAGCTAACTGTCTGTACATTGATATGTTGGACTGATCTGACAAGTAGGTATCTCTCTTTATATGAACATATTGGACTTTTCTGCCACGTAGCTGTGTCTCTGTAAATGGATATGTTGGACAAATCTGCCATGAAGCTAGAACTCTGTATATAGAAATGTTGCACTACCCTGCCATGTGGCTAGCTCTCTGTATATGGACATTTTGGCATCATATGCCATGTAGCTAGCTCTCTGTACATGGATATGTTGGACTGATCTGACAAGTAGGTAGCTCTCTGTATATGAACATTTTGGACTTGTCTGCCAAGTAGCTCGCTCTCAGTATATGCACACGTTGGAAACATCTGCCAAGTAGCTAGAATTCTGAGTATGGAAATGTTGCACTGCAGTACTATGTAGCTAACTTTCTGTATATAGACAAGGTGGACTCATCTGCCTTGTAGCTAGAACTCTGTATATGGAAATTTTACACTATGCTGCCATGTGGCTACCTCTCTGTATATGGACATTTTCGACACTTCTGCCATGTAGCTAGCTGTCTGTACATGGATATGTTGCGCTAATCTGACAAGTAGTTAGCTCTCTGTATATGAACATATTGGAATTGTCTGCAAATTAGCTAGCTCTCAGTATATGGACACATTGGAATCATTTCCCATGTCCCTAGAACTCTATATATGGAAATGTTGCACCACAGTGCCATGTAGCTAGCCCTCTGTATATATACACGGTGGACTCCTCTGCCTTGAAGCTAGAACTCTGTATATGGAAATGTTGCACTACCCTGGCATGTAGCTAGCTCTCTGTATATGGGCATTTTGGACTTGTCTGCTATATAGCTAACTCTCTGTACATGGGTATGTTACACTGATCTGCCACGAAGGTAGCTCTCTGTATATGAACAAATTGTACTAGTTTGCCATGTAGGTGGCTCTCAGTATATGGACAAGTTGGACACATCTGCCATGTAGCTAGTACCCTGAATATGGACATGTTGGAATACTCTGCCATATAGCTAACTCTCAGTATATGGACATGTTGCACATATCTGCCATGTAGCTAGAACTCTGTATGTGGAAATGTTGCACTACCCTGCCATGTATCTAGCTCGCTGTATATGAACACTTTGGACTCCTCTGCCATGTAGCTGGCTCTCTATAAATGGATATATTGGACTGATCTGTCAAGTAGGTAGCTCTCTGTATATGAACAAATTGGACTTGTCTGTGCTGTAGGTGGCTCTCAATATATGGACATGTTGGACACTTCTGTCATGTAGCTACTATTCTGAATATGGACATGTTGGACTTCTCTGCCATGTAGCTAGCTCTCATTATATGGACACATTGGACACATCTGCCATGTACCTCGAACTCTGTATGTGGAAATTTGCACTACTCTGCCATGTAGCTAGCTCTCTGTATATAGACAAGTTGGACTCTTCTGCCTTTTAGCTAGAGCTCTGTATATGGAAATGATGTACTACTCTGCCATGTAGCTACCACTCTGTACATTGACATTTTGAACTCATCTGACATGTAGCTAGCTCTCTGTGCATGGATATTTTGGACTGATCTGCCATGTAGGTAGCTCTCTGTATATGGACACATTGGACACATCTGCCATGTAGCTATAACTCTGCGTATGGAAATGTTGCACTACTCTGCCATTTAGCTAGCTCTCTGAATACAGACAAGTTGGACTCATCTGCCTTGTATCTAGAACTCTGCATATGGAAAAGTTGCACTACCCTGACATGTGGCTAGCTCTCTTTATATGAATATTTTGGACTCATCTGCCATATAGCTAGCTCTCTGTTCATGGATAAGTTGGATTGATCTGGTAAGTATATAGCTCTCTGTATATGAACACACTGAACGTGTCTGCCATTTAACTCGCTCTCAGTATATGGACACGTTGGACATCTCTGCCACGTAGCTCGAACTCTGTATATGGAAATGTTGCACTACTCTTCTATGTAGTTAGGTCTCTGTATATAGACAAGTTGGACTCATCTGCCTTGTTGCTAGAACTCTGTATATGGAAATGATGCACTACCCTGCCATGTAGCTAGCTCTCTGTATATGGACATTTTGGATTT
>NW_006409021.1:53809-55054 GCF_000296735.1 Chrysochloris asiatica | reverse complement strand
TTTGTACTCATCTGCCTTATAGCTAGAACACTGTATATGGAAATTTTGCACTACCTTGCCATGTAGCTAGCTCTCTGTATATGGACATTTTGGATTTGTTTGCCATGTAGCTAGCTCTCTGTACATAGATATGTTGGAGTGATCTGCCAAGTAGGAAGCTCTCTGTATTTGAACGTATAGGATTTCTCTGCCCTTTAGGTGGCTATCAGTATATGGACACATTGGACACAGCTGTTATGTAGCTCAAACCTTTTATATGGAAATGTTGCATTACCAAGCCATGTAGCTAGTGCTCTGTATATGGACATTTTGGGATCGTCTGCCATGACGCTAGCTCTCTGTATGTGGATATGTTGGACTGATCTGCCAAGTAGGTAGCTATCTGTATATGATACATATTGGATTTGCCTGCCACTTAGATAGCTCTCTGTATATGAACATGTTGGACTAATCTGCCATGTAGCTAGTACCCTGTATATGGACATGCGAGACTGCTCTGCCATGTAGCTAGCTCTCAGTGGATGGATATGATGGACACATCTGCATTGTACCTAGAACTCTGTATATGGAAATGTTGCACTACTCTGCCAAGTTGCCAGCTCCCTGTAAATGGACATTTTGGACTTGTCTGCCATGACACTAGCTCTCTGTACATGGATATGTTGGACTCATCTGCCAAGTAGGTAGCTATCTGTATATGAACATATTGGACGTGTCTGCCATGTAGCTAGCTCTCAGTATATGGACACGTTGGACAAATCTTCCATGTATCTAGAACTCTGTGTATGGAAATGTGGCACTACACTGCCATGTAGCTAGCTCTCTGTATTTAGACAAGTAGGACTCATGTGCCTTGTAACTAGAACTCTGTATATGGACATGTTGCCCTACCCTACCATGGAGCTAGCTCTCTGTATAGGGACATTTTGGACTCGTCTGCCATATAGCTAGCTCTCTGTACATGGATATGTTGAACTGATCTGCCAAGTAGGTAGCCCTCTGCATATGAACATATTGGACTTTTCTGCCATGTAGCTAGTTGTCAGTATATGGACATGTTGGACACATCTGCCATGTTGCTAGAACTCTGTATATGGAAATGTTGCACTACGCTGCCATGGAGCTATCTCTCTGTATACAGACATTTTGGACGCGTCTGTCATGTAGCTAGCTCTCTGTACATGGATATGTTGAACTGATCTTCAAGTAGGTAGATCTCTGTATATGAACATATTGGACTTGTCT
>NW_006409021.1:19537-52279 GCF_000296735.1 Chrysochloris asiatica | reverse complement strand
CATCTGCATATCGCAGGTTGTTAATGAGTCTTCCTCCAATCCTGATGCCACGTTTTTCTTCATAGAACCCAGCTTCTCAGATTATTTGCTCAGCATGCAGGTGGAATAAGTATGGTGAAAGAATACAACCCTGTCTCACACCTTTCCCAATTTTAAAACATTCGGTGTTCCCATGTACTGTTCGAACAACTGCTTCTTGATCTAGGTGCAGATTTCTTAGAAGTACAATTAAGTGTTCTGGAATACTCATACTTCTCAATGTTGTCCAGAGCTTGTCATGATCCACACATGTGCCTTGTAGCTAGAACTCTGTATATGGAAATGTTGCACTACCCTGACATTTAGCTAGCTCTCTGTATATGGACATTTTGGACTCGCCTATCATGTAGCTAGCTCTTTTTACTTGGATATGTTGGACTGATCTTCTAAGGAGGTAGCTCTCTGTATATGAACACAAAGGACTTGTCTATCCTGTAGGTGGCTCTCAGTATATGGACATGTTGGACACATCTGACATGTAGCTACTACAATGAATATGGACATGTTGGACTACTCTGCCCTATAGCTAGCTCTCAGTATATGGATACGTTGGACACATCTGCCGTGTTGCTAGAACTCTGCATATGGAAATGTTGCACTACACTGCCATTTATCTAGCTCTCTGAATATAGACAAGTTGGACTCATCTGCCTTGTAACGAGAACATTGTATATGGAAATGTTGCACTACCCTGAAATGTGGCTAGCTCTCTGCATATGGATATTATGGACTCGTCTGCCAAGTAACTAGCTCTCTGTACATGGATATGCTGGACTGATCTGATAAGTATGTAGCTCTCTGTATATGAACATACTGGATGTGTCTGCCATGTAGCTAGCTCTCAGTATATGGACAAGTTGGACTCATCTGCCTTGTTGCTAGAACTCTGTATATGGAAATGATGCACTACCCTGCCATGTACCTAGCTCTCTGTATAAGGACATTTTGATTTTCTCTGCCATGAAGCTAGCTCTCTGTACATAGATACATTGGAGTGATCAGCCATGTTGGTAACTCTCTGTATATGAACATTTAGGATATGTCTGCCCTTTAGGTTTCTATCAGTATATGGACACGTTGGACACAGCTGCTATGTAGCTCGAAATCTGTATATGAAAATGTTGCATTACCATGCCATGTAGCTAGCGCTCTGTATATGGACATTTTGGACTTGTATGCCATGTAGCTAGCTCTCTGTACATGGGTATGGTGGATTGATCTGACAAGTAGGTAGCTCTCTGTATATGAACATATTGAACTTGACTGCCATGTACCTAGTTCTCAGTATATGGAAACATTGGACACATCTGCCATGTAGCTAGAGCTCTGTATATGGAAATGTTGGACTAAACTGCCATGTAGCTAGCTTTCTGTATTTAGACAAGTAGGACTCATCTGCCTTGTAGCTAGAAAGCTGTATATGGAAATGATGCACTACCCTTTCATGTAGCTAGTTCCCTGTATATGGACATTTTGGACTCATCTGCCATATAGCCTGCTCTCTGTACATGGATACGTTGGACTGATCTGCAATGTAGGAAGCTCTATGTATATGAATATATTGGACTTTTCTGGCATGTAGGTGGCTCTCAGTATATGGACACATGTAACACATCTGCATTGTAGCTAATACCTTAAATATGGACATGTTGGACTGCTCTGCCCTGTAGCTAACTATAAGTGTATGGACAAATTGGACACATCTGCCATGTACCTAGAACTCTGTATAAGAAAATGTTGCACTACTCTGCCAAGTAGCTAGCTCTCTATATATGGATATTTTTTACTATTCTGCCATGAACCCAGCTCTCTGTGCATGGATATGTTGGACTGATCTGACAAGTAGGTTGCTCTCTGTATATGCACATATTGGACTTGTCTGAAATATAGATAGCTCTCAGTATATGGACACATAGGACACATCTGTCATGTAGCTAAAACCCTGTATATGGAAATGTTGCACTACTCTGCTTTGTACCAAGCTCTGTGTATATAGACAAGTTGGACTCATTTGCCTTGTAGCTAGAACTCTGTATACGTAAATTTTGCACTACCCTGCGATGTAGCTAACTCTCTGTATATGGACATTTTTTTGGAATTTTCTGCCATGTAGCTAGCTCTCTGTACATGGATATGTTGGACTGATCTGCCAAGTAGATAGCGCTCTGTACATGAACATATTGGACTTGTCTGCCATGTAGCTAACTCTCAGTATTTGGACATGTTGGACTAATCTGTCATGTAGCTAGAACCCTGTATATGGACATGTTGAACTACTCTGCCATGTAGCTATCTATCTGTATATGGACACGTTGGACACATCTGCCACGTAGCTAGAAGTCTTAATATGAAAATGTTGCACTACGTTTCCATGTTGATAGCTCTCTGTATGTGGACAAGTTGAACTCATCTGCCATGTAGCTAGAACTCTGTATATGGAAATGTTGCACTACTTTGCCATGTATCTACCTCTCTTTATATAGACAAGTTGGATTCATCTGCCTTGTAGCTAGAACTCTGTATATGGAAATGTTGGACTACCCTGCCATGTAGCTAGGTCTATGTATATGCACATTTTGGACTCGTCTGCCATGATGCTAGCTCTATACATGTATATGTTGGGCTGATCTGTCAAGTAGGTAGCTTTCTATGTATGAACATATTGAACTTGCCTGCCGTGTAGCCAGCATTCATTATATGGACATGTTGGACACATTTGAAATGTAGCTAGAACACTGTATATGGAAATGTTGCACTGCCCTGCAATGTAGCTAGCTCTCTGTATATAAACAAGTTGGAATCATCTGTCTTGTAGCTACACTTCTGTATATGGAAATGTTGCACTTCCCTGCTATGTACCTAGCTCTCTGTATATAGATATGTTGGAGTCATCCGCCTTGTAACTAGCCCACTAAATATACACATGCTGGACTCATTTGCCATGTATCTAACTCTCAGTATATGGACATGTTGGACTCATCTGCCATGTTGCCAGTACTCTGTATATGGACATATTGCACTACCCTGAAATGTGGCTAGCTCTATGTGTATGGACATTTTGGTCATATCTGCCATGTAGCTAGCTCTCTGTACGTTGATATGTTTGGCTTATCTGCCAAGTAGGTAGCTGTCTGTAAATGAACATATTGGAATTGTCTGGCATATAGCTAGCTCTCAGTATATGGATACATTGGACATATCTGCCATGTAGATAGACCTCTGTATGTGGAAGTGTTGCACTACTCTGCCATGTAGCTAGCTCCATGTATATAGACAAGTTGGACTCATCTGCCTTGTACCTGGAACTCTCTATATAGAAATGTTGCACTACCCTGCCATGTAGCTAGCTCTCTGTATATAGCCAAGTTGGACTCATCTGCCTTTTATTTAGAACTCTGTATATGAAAATGTTGTACTGCCCTGCCATGTAGCTATCTCTCTATATATGAACATTTTGGACTCGTCTGTCATGTCTTAGCTCTCTGTACATGGATATGTTGAACTGTTCTGCCGAGTAGGTAGCTCTCTATATATGAACATATTGGACTTCTCTTTCATGCAGCTAGCTCTCAGTATATGGACATGTTGGGCACATCTGCCATGTAGCTAGAACACTATATATGGAAATGTTGCACTACCCTGCCATGTAGCTAGCTCTGTGTAAATAGACCAGTTGAACTCATCTGCCTTGTAGCTAGAACTCTGTGTATGGAAATGTTTCACTACGCTGCCAAGTAGGTAGCTCTCTGGTATGGACATATTTTACGTGTCTGCCATGTAGCTAGCTCTCAGTATATGGACACGCTTGACACATCTGCCATGTACCTAGAACTCTGTATATGGAAATGTTGCACTAGTCTGTCATGTAGCTTGCTCACTGTATATAGACAAGTTGGACTCATCTGCCTTGTATATATAATTCTGTATATGGAAATGTTTCCTACCCTACCACGTAGCTAGCTCTCTGTATATTGCCATTATGGACTCCTCTGCCATATGTCTAGATCTCTGTACATGGATATGTTGGACTTATCTGCTAAGTAGGTAGCCCTCTGTATATGCACATATTGGACTTGTCTGCCATGTAGATAGCTCTCAGTATATGGACACGTTGGACACATCTGCCATGTAGCTAGTATCCTGAGTATGGACATGTTGAACTACTCTGCCAGGTAGCTAACTGTGAGAATAGGGACATGTTGGGCATCTGCCATGTAGCTAGAACTTTGTATATGGAAATGTTGCGCTACTATGCCATGTAGCTCGCTCTCTGTATATGGACATTTTTGACTCATCTACCATGTAGCTAGCTCTCTGTACATGGATATGTTGGACCGATCTGCCAAGTAGGCAGCTATTTGTATATGAACATATTGGACTTGTTTGCCATGTAGGTGGCTCTCGCTATATGGACACGTTGGATACATCTGCCATGTGTCTAGTGCCCTGAATATGGACATGTTGGACTGCTCTGCCATGTAGCTAGCGCTCAGTATATATGGACACGTTTGACACATCTGCCATGGAGCTAGAACTCTGTATATGGAAATGTTGCACTATACTGCCATGTAGCTACCTCTCTGTATATAGACAAGTTGGACTCATCTGCCTTCTAGCTAGAAATCTGTATATGAAAATGCTTCACTACTCTGCCATTTAGCTAGCTCTCTGTATATGGACATTTTGGACTCATCTTCCATGTACCTAGCTCTCTGTACATGGATATGTTGTACTGATCTGACAAGAAGGTAGCTCTCTGTATATGAACATATTGGACTTGTCTGCCACGTAGGTAGCTCTCAATATATGGACACCTTGGACACATCTGCCACATAGCTAGAACTTTGTATATGGAAATGTTGCACTATCCTGCCATGTAGCTAGTTGTCTGTATATTGACATTTTGGACTCATCTGTCATGTAGCTAACTCTCTGTACATGGATATGTTTCAGTGATCTGCCAAGAAGGTAGCTCTCTGTTTATGAACATATTGGACTTGTCTGCCAAGTAGGTGGCTCTCATTGTATGGACAAGTTGGACACATATGCCATGTAGTTAATACCCTGAATATGGACATGTTGGACTACTCTGCCATATAGCTAGCTGTCAGTAAATGGAAATGTTGGACACATCTGCCATGTACCTAGTAGTCTGTATAAGGAAATGTTGCACTACTGTGCTATGTAGCTAACTCGCAGTATATGGACATTTTGGACTCATCTTCAATGTAGCTGGGTCTCTATACATGGATAAGTTGGACTCATCTGACAAGTAGGTAGATCTCTATATATAAACATATTGGATTTCTCTGCCATGTAGGTAGCTCTCAGTATATGAACACTTTTGACACATCTGCCATGTAGCTAGAACTCAGTATATGGAAATGTTGCCCTACCATGCCATGGAGATAGCTCTCTGTACATGGACATTTTGGACTGATCTGCCAATAAGGTAGCTCTCTGTATATGAACATATTGGACTTGTCTGACATGTAGGTGGCTCTAACTGTATGGATACGTTGGACACATCTGCCATGTAGCTAGTTCACATTATATGGACATGTTGGACTACTCTGTCATGTATCTAGCTCTTCAATATAGGGACACGTTGGACACATCTGCCATGAAGCTAGTACACATTAATGGACATGTTGGACTACTATGTCATGTATCTAGCTCTTCAGTATAGGTACACGTTGGACACATCTGCCATGTAGCTAGAACTCTGTATATGGAAATGTTGAACTACACTGCCATGTAGCTAGCTCTCTATGTATGGACATTTTGGACTCGTGTGTCATGTAGCTAGCTCTCTATACATGGATATGTAGGACCAAACTGCCAATTAGGCAGCTCTTTGTATATGAACATATTTGACTTGTCTGCCATGTAGGTGGTTCTCAGTACATGGATAAGTAGGACACATCTGACATGTAGCTAGTACCCTGAATATGGACATGTTGGACTACTCTGCCATATAGCTAACTCCCAGTATGTGGACACGTTGTACACATCTTCCATGTAGCTAGAACTCTGTATATGGAAATGTTGCACTACTCTGCCATATACCTAGCTCTCTGTATATAGACAAGTTGGACTCATCTGCCTTGTAGCTGGAAATCTGTAGATGGAAAAGTTGAACTATCCTGTTACGTAGCTAGCTCTCTGTATCTGGACATTTTGGACTTGTCGGCCATGTAGCTAGCTCTCCATACAAGGATTTGTTGAACTGATCTGCCAAGTAGGTAGCGCTCTGTACATGAACATATAGGACTTGTCTGCATGTAGCTAGTTCTCAGTATATGGACAAGTTGGACACATCTGCCATGTAGCTAGAACTCTGTATATAGACATGGTTCACTATCCTACCATGTAGTTAGCTCTCTGTATATGGACAATTTTTAATCATTTGTAATATAGCTACCTCTCTGTGCATGGATATGTTGGACTAATCTGCCATGTAGGTAGCTTTCAGTATATGTACACATTGGACACATCAGCCATGTAGCTAGAACTATGTAAATGAAAATGCTGCACTACTCTGCCATGTAGCTAGCTATATGTAAAAAGACAAGTTGGACTAATGTTACTGGTAAATTGAACTCTGTATATAGAAATATTGCATTACCCTGCCATGTAGGTAGCTCTCTGTATGTGGACATTTTGGACTAGTCTGCCATGTAGCTAGCTCTCTGCACATGTATAATTTGGATTGATCTGTCATGTAGTTAGCTCTCAGTATATGGACACGTTGGACACATCTACCATGTAGGTAGAACTTTGTATATGGAAATATTGCACTACTCTGCCATGTAGCTAGCTCGCTGTATATAGACAAATTGGACTCATCTGCCATGTAGGTAGAACTCTGTAAATGGAAATGTTGGACTACCCTGCCATTTAGCTAGCTCTCTGTATATGTAGATTTTGGATTCGTCTGCCATGTAGCTATCTCTCTGTACAAGGATATGTTGAACTGATCTGGCTAGTACATAGCTATCTGTTTATGAACATACTGGATTTTTCTGTCTTGTAGATATCTTTCTGTATATGGATATGTTGGACTGATCTACCATGTAGGTAATACCCTATATATGGACATGTTGGACTACTCTGCCATGTAGCTAGCTCTCTGTATATAAACAAGTTGGACTCATCTGCCTTGTAGCTAGAACTCTGTATATGGAAACTTTGCACTACACTGCCATGAAGCTAGTTCTCTGTATGTGGACATTTTGGACTCATCTGCCATGTAGCTAGCTCTCTGTACATGGATATGTTGACTGATCTGCCAAGTAGGTAGCTTTCTGTATACTAACATATTGGACTTGTTTGGCATGTAGCTAGTTCTCAGTATATGGAAACGTTGTGCACATCTAACATGTAGCTAGAACTCTGAATATGGACATGTTGGAGTTTTCTGCCATGTAGCTAGGACTCTTTATATAGAAAATTTTGAGTCATCTGCCTTGTAGCTAGAACTCTGTATATGGAAATGTTGCCATATCTTGCCATGAAGCTTCGTCTCTGTATATGGATATTTGGGACTCGTCTGCCATGTAGCTAGCTCTCTGTCCATGGATATGTTGGAACGATCTGCCAAGAAGGAAGCTCTCTGTATATGAACATATTGTACTTGTCTGCCAAGTAGCTAGCTCTCAGTATATGGACACGTGGGAAACATCTGAGAAGTAGCTAGAACTCTGTATATGGAAATGGTGCACTACAGTGCCATGTAGCTAGATCAGTATATATAGACAAGGTTAACTCATCTGGCTTTTATTTGGAACGCTGTATATTGAAAAGTTGCATTACCCTGCCATGTAGGTACCTCTCTGTATATGGGCACTTTGGACTCGTCTGCCATGTAGCTAGTTCTCTGTACATGGATACGTTGGACTGATCTGCCAATTAGGTAACTCTCTGTATATGAATATATTGGACTTGCCTGTCATGCAGGTAACTCTCAATATATGGACATCTTGGACACTTTTGCCACGTAGCAAAAACACTTTATATGGAAGTGTTGCACTACCCTGCCATGTAGCTAGCTCTCTTTCTATGGACATTTTGGAATCGTCTGCCATGTAGCAACTCTCTGTACATGGATATGTTACACAGATTTGCAAAGTAGGTAGCTCTCTGTATTTGAACATATTGGACTTGTCTGCCAGGTATCTAGCTCTCAATATATGGACATGTTGGCCTGCACTGCCATGTAGCAAGCTCTCAGTGTATGGACACGCTGGACACATCTGCCATGTACCTAGACCTCTGTATATGGAAATATTGCACTATTCTGCCATGTAGCTAGCTCTCTGTATATAGACAATTTGGACTCATCTGCTTTGTAGCTAGACTTCTGTATATGGAAATGTTGCAATACCCTGCCATGTAGCTAGTTCTCTGTATGTGGAAATTTTGGACTAGTCTGCCATGTAGCTAACTCTCTGTACATGTATAATTTGGACTGATCTGTCATGTAGGTAGCTGTCAGTACATGGACACATTGGCCACATCTGCCATATAGCTAGAACTCTGTATATGGAAATGTTGCACTACCCTGCCAAGTAGGTAGCTCTCTGTATATGGACATTTTTGACTCGTCTGCCATATAGCTATCTCTCTGTATATAGACAAATTGGACGCATCTGCCTTGAAGCTAGAACACTGTATATGGAATTGTTGCACTATTCTGCCATGTAGCTATCTCTCTGTATATAGATAAGTTGGACTCATCTGCCTTGTAGCTAGAACTCTTTATATGGAAATGTTTCACTACCCTGCCATTTAGTTAGCTCTCTGTACATGGATATGTTTGACTGATCTGCCAAGTTGGTAGCCCCCTGTATATGAACATATTGGAATTGTCTGCCATGTAGCTAGCTTTCAGTATATGAACACTTTGGACACATCTGACATGTAGCTAGAACCCTGGATATGGAAATGTTGCACTACACTATCATGTAGCAATCTCTCTGAATAGTGACATTTTGGGCTCGTCTGCCATGTAGCTAGCTCTCTGTACATAGACAAGTTGGACTCTTCGGCATTGTCGCTACAACTCTTTTTTATGGAAATGTTTCACTACCCTGCCATGTGGCTAGCTCTCTGTATAGGGATATTTTCGACTCATCTGCCATGTAGCTAGCTCTCTGTACATGGATATGTTGAACTGATCTGCCAAGTAGGTAGCCCTCTGTATATGAACATATGGGACTTGTCTGCCATATTGGTAACTCTCAATATATGGACCCCTTGGATACATCTATCATGTAGCTAGAACTCTGTATATGGAAATGTTGCACTATCCTGCCATGTAGCTTGCTCTCTGTAGATGAACATACTGGACTTGTCTGCCAGGTAGCTAGCTCTCAATATATGGACATGTTGACCTCTTCTGCCATGTAGCTTGTCACCTGTATATGGACATGTTGGACTGCTCTGCCATGTAGGTAGCTCTCAGTATATAGACACGTTGCACTCATCTGCCTTGTAGCTAGAACTCTGTATATGGAAATGTTACACTACCCTGCCATGTGGCTAGTTCTCTGTATATGGACATTTTGGACACTTCTGCCATATAGCTAGCTGTCTGTACATGGATATGTTGAACTGATCTGATAAGTAGGTATCCCTCTGTATATGAAAATATTGGACTTTTCTGCCAAGTAGCTGTCTCTCAGTATATGAACACGTTGGACAAATCTGCCATGTAGCTAGAACTCTGTATATGGAAATGTTGCACTACCCTGACATGTAGCTAGCTTGCTGTATATGAACATTAAGAATCGTCTTTGATGTAGCTAGCTCTCTGTACATGGATATGTTGGACTTATCTGCCAAGTAGGTAGCTCTCTGTATATGAACATATTGGACTTGTCTGCCAAGTAGCTAGTTCTCAGTATATGGACAAGTTTGAAACATCTGCCAAGTAGGTAGATCTCTATATATGGAAATGTTGCATTACAGTGCCATGTAGCTAGTTCTCTGTATATAGACAAGGTGGACTCATCTCCCTTGTAGCTAGAACTCTGTATATAGAAATGTTGCACTACCCTGCTATTTAGCTAGCTCTCTGTATATGGACATTTTGGACTTGTCTGCCATTTACCTAGCTCTCTGTACATGGATATGTTGGACTGATCTGCAAAGTAGGTAGCTCTCTGTATATGAACATATTGGACTTTTCTGCCTTGTAGCAGTCTCTCAGTATATGTCTCTGTATATAGAAATGTTGCACTACCCTAACAAATAGGTAGCTTTCTGTATATGGACATTTTCAACTTGTCTGCAATGTAGCTAGCTCTCTGTATATAGACAAATTGGACTTATCTGCCTTGTAGCTACAAGTCTGTATATGGAAGTGTTGCACTACTCTGCCATGTAGCTATTTCTCTGTATATAGACAAGTTGGACTCATCTGCATTGTTGCTAGAAGTCTTTATATGGAAATGCTTCACTACCCTGCCATGTAGCTAGCTCTCTGTATAGGGACATTTTCAACTTGTCAGCGATGTAGCTAGCTATCTGTACATGGATATGATGGACTGATCTCCCAAGTAGGTAGTCCTATGTATATGAACATATTGGACTTGACTGCCATGTAGCTAGCTCTCAGAATATGAACAAGTTGTACACATCTACCATGGAGCTAGAACCCTGTATATGGAAATGTTGCACTACACTGCCATGTAGGAAGCCCTCTCTATAGCGACTTGTTGAACTCGTCTGCCATGTAGCTAGTTCTCTGTTATAGATAAGTTGGACTCATCTGCCTTGTCGCTAGATCTCTTTTATAGAGAAACGTTTCACTACACTGCCATGTATCTAGCTCTCTGTACAGTGACATTTTGGACTAGTCTGCCATGTTGCTAGCTCTCCATACATGGATATGTTGTACTGATCTGCCAAGTAGGTAGCCCTCTGTATTTGAACATATTGGACTTGTCTGCCAGGTAGCAAGCTCTCTGTGTGTGGACACGTTGGACACAGCTGCCATGTACCTAGAACTGTGTATATGGAAATGTTGCACTACTCTGCCATGTAATTAGCTCTCAGTATATAGACAAGTTGCACTCATCTTCCTTGTAGCTAGAACTCTGTATATGGAAATGTTAACTACCCTGCCATGTGGCTAGTTCTCTGTATATGGACATTTTGGACGCTTCTGCCATATAGCTAGCTTTCTGAACATGGATAGGTTGGACTGATCTGACAAGTAAGTAGCTCTCTGTATATGAACATATTGGAGTTTTCTGCCATGTAGCTGTCTCTCAGTATATGAACGTGTTGGACAAATCTGCCATGTAGCTAGAACTCTGTATATGGAAATGTTGCACTACCCTGCCATGTAGCTAGCTTGCTGTATATGGACATTTTGTCATCGTCTGCCATGTAGCTAGTTCTCTGCCCATGGATATGATGGAATGATCTGCCAAGTATGTAGCTCTCTGTATATGAACATATTGGACTTGTCTACCCTGTAGGTGGCTCTCAATATATGGACAAGTTGGACAATTCTGTCATGTAGCTACTCTCCTGAATATGGACATGTTGGACTACTCGGCCAAGTAGCTAACTCTCATATGGACACGTTGGACACATCTTCCATGTACCTCGAACTCTGTATGTGGAAATTTGCACTACTCTGCCATGTAGCTAGCTCTCAGTATATAGACAAGTTGGACTCTTCTGCTTTGTAGCTAGAACTCTGTATATGGAAATGATGCACTACTCTGCCCTGTAACTACCACTCTGTATATTGACATTTTGGACTCATCTGACATGTAGCTGGCTCTCTGTGCATGGAATATTGGAGTGATCTGCCATGTAGGTAGCTCTCTGTATATGGACACGTTGGACACATCTGCCATGTAGCTAGAACTCTGCATATGGAAATGTTGCACTACACTGCCAATTAGGTAGCTCTCTGATTACAGAGAAGTTGTAATCATCTGCCTTGTAGCTAGAACTCTGTATATGGAAATGTTGTACTATCCTGACATGTGGCTAGCTCTCTGTATATGGATATTTTGGACTCGTCTGCCATGTAGCTAGCTCTCTGTTAAGTATGTAGCTCTCTTTATATGAACATACTTGATGTGTCTGCGATTTAGCTAGCTCTTAGTATATGGACACGTTGGACACATCTGCCGCGTAGCTCGAACTCTGTATTGGAAATGTTGCTCTACTCTGCAATGTAGTTAGCTCTCTGTATATATATAAGTTGAACTCATCTGGCTTGAAGCTCGAACTCTGTACATGGAATTGTTGCACTATTATGCCATGTAGCTATCTCTCTAGATATGGACATTTTGGATTTGTCTGCCATGTAGCTAGCTCGCTGTACATATACACATTGGAGTGTTCTGCCAAGTAGGTAGCTCTCGGTTTATGAACATATAGGAGTTGTCTGCCCTTTAAGTGGCTATCAGTATATGGACACGTTGGACACAGCTGCTATGTAGCTCGAAATCTGAATATTGAAATGTTGCTTTAGCATGCCATGTAGCTAGTGCTTTGTATATGGACATTTTGGGCTCATCTGCCATGTAGCTAGCTCTCTGTACATGGGTATGTTGGACTGATCTGCCAAGTAGGTAGCTCTCTGTATATGAACATATAATACTTGTCTGCCATGTAGGTAGCTCTTTATGTATGAACACCTTTGACACATCTGCCATGTAGCTAGAACTCTGTGTATGGAAATGTTCACTACCGTGCCATATAGCTAGCTCTCTGTATATGGACATTTTGGACTCATCTGTCATGAAGCTAGCTCTCTGTAAATGGTTATGTTGGACTGATCTGGCAAGTAGCTAGATCTCTGTATATGAATATATTGGACTTGTCTGCCATGTATCTAGTTGTTTATGTATGGACATGTTGAACGTATCTGCCAGGTAGCTAGAACTCTGTATATGGTAATGTTGCATTACTCTGCCACATAGCTAGCTCTCAGTATATGGACATGTTGGACAAATTTGCTGTGTAGCTAGTATCATGTATATGGACATGTTGAGCTACTCTGCTATGTAAATAGCTCTTAGCATATTGACACGTTGAACACATCTGCCATATAGCTAGAACTCTGAGTATGGAAATGTTGCAGTACTCTGCCATGTATCTAGCTCTCTGTATATACACAAGTTGGACTCATCTGCCTTAAAGCTAGAACTCTGTATATGGAAATGTTGGACTACACTGCCATGTAGTTAGCTCTCTGTAAATGGACATTTTGGACTCATCTGCCATGACACTAGCTCTCTGTACATGGATATGTTGGACTCATCTGCCATGTAGCTAGAACTCTTCTTATGTAAATGTTACACTACACTACAATGTAGCTAACTCTCTGTATATGGATATTTTGGTCTCATCTGCCATATAGCTACTTCTGTACATGGATATGTTACACTGATCTGCGAAGTAGGTAGCTCTAAGTATATAGACATGTTAGACTCATCTGTAATGTACCTAGTACCATGTATATGGCTATGTTGGACTACTCTGTCATGTAGCTAGCTCTCAGTGTATGAACATGTTGGACATATCTGTCATGTACCTAGAACTCTGTATATGGAAATGTTGCACTTCTCTGCCATGTAGCTATCTCTCTAAATATAGACAAGTTGGACTTATCTGCATTTTACCTAGAACTTTGTATATAGAAATGTTTCACTACCTGACCATGTAGCTAGCTCTCTGTATGTGGACATTTTGGACTCATCTGCCATATAGCTAGCTCTCTGTACATGGATATGTTGAACTGATCTGTCAAGTAGTAGCTCTCTGTATATGAACACATTGGACATGTTTGCCATGTAGCTAGATCTCAGTAATTGGACACGTTGGAAACATCTGCCAAATAGCTAGAACTGTGAATATGGACATGTTGGAGTACTCTGCCATGTAGCTAGCTCTATTTATATAAACAATTTGTACTCATGTGCCTTGTAGCTAGAACTCTGTATATGGAAATATTGCACGACCCTGCATGTAGCTTGCTCTCAGTATATGGACATTTTGGACTCATATACCATGTAGCTAGCTCTTTGTACTTGGACATGTTGGACTGATCTGCCAAGTAGGTAACTCTCTGTATATGAACACATAGGACTTGTCTATCCTGTAGGTGGTTCTCAGTATATGGACATGATGGACACATCTGCCATATAGCTACTACAATGAATCTGGACATGTTGGACTACTCTACCCTATACCAACTCTCAGTATATGGACACGTTGGACACATCTTCTGTGTAGCTAGAACTCTGAATGTGGAAATGTTGCACTACACTGCCATTTAGCTAGCTCTCTGAATATAGACAAGTTGGACTCATCTACCTTGTAGCTACAACATTGTATATGGAAATGTTGCACTACCCGGAAATGTGGACAGTTCTCTGTATATTGACATTATGGACTTGTCTGGCAAGTAACTAGCTTTCTGTACATGGATATGTTGGACTGATCTGATAAGTATGTAGCTCTCTGTATATGAACATACTGGACGTGTCTACCATGTAGCTAGCTCTCAGTATATGGACATGTTGGACACATCTGCCATGTAGCTCAAACTCTGTATATGGAAATGTTGCACTACTCTGTCATGTAGTTAGCTCTCTGTATATAGACAAGATGGACTCATCTGCCTTGTTGCTAGAACTCTGTATATGGAAATGATGCACTACCCTGCCATGTAGCTAGCTCTCTGTATATGGAGATTTTGGATTTCTCTGCCATGTAGATAGCTAGCTCTCTGTACATAGATACGTTGGAATTATCTGCCAAGTAGGTAGCTCTTTGTATATGAACATAGAGGACATGTCTGCCCTTTAGGTGGATATCAGTATATGGACACGTTGGACACAGCTGCTATGTAGGTCAAACTCTGTATACAGAAATTTTGCAGTACCATGCCATGTAGCTAGCGCTCTGTATATGGACATTTTGGGCTTGTCTGCCATGTAGTTAGCTCTCTGTACATTGATATGTTGGATTGATCTGACAAGTAGGTAATTCTCTGTCTATGAACATATCATACTTATCTGCCATGTAGGTAGCTCTCTGTATATGAACACCTTTGACACATCTGCCATGTAGCTGTTCTCTGTATATGTAAATGTTACAGTGCCCTACAATGTAGCTAACTCCCTGAATATGGGCATTTTGGTCTCGTCTTCCATGTAGCTAGCTCTCTGTACATGGATATTTTACACGGATCTGTGAAGTAGGTAGCTCTCTGTATATTAACATATTGGACTTGGTTGCCATGTAGCTAGCTCTCAGTATATGGACATGTTGGACTCATCTGGCATGTACCTAGTTCCATGTATATGGTTATGTTAGACTACTCTGTCATATAGCTAGCTCTCAGTGTATGGACATGTTGGACATATCTGTCATGTACCTAGAACACTGTATGTGGAAATGTTGCACTACTCTGGCATGTAGCTACCTCTCTAAATATAGACAAGTTGGACTCATCTGCCTTGTACCTTGAACTCTGTATATGGAAATGTTTGACTACCCTGATATATAGCTAGCTCTCTGTATATGGACATTTTGGACTCGTCTGCCATATAGCCAGGTCTCTGTACATGGATATGTTGGACTGATCTGCCAAGTAGGTAGCTCTCTGTATATGAACATATTGGACATGTCTGCCATGTAGCTGCCTCTCAATATATGGGCAAGTTGGACACATATTCCATGTAGCTAGTACCTTGAATATGGACATCATGAACTACTCTGCCATGTAGCTACCTCTCTGTATAGAGACAAGTTGGACTCATCTGCCTTTTATTTAGAACTCTGTGTACGGAAAAGTTGCACTACCCTTCCTTGTAGGTGCCTCTCTGTATATGGAAATGTATCACTACCCTGCCATATGCTAGCTCTCTGTACATGGATATGTTGTTCTAATCTGCCAAGTAGGTAGCTCTCTGTATGTGTACATATTGGACTTGTCTGCCATGTAGCTAGCTCTCTGTATATGGACACGTTGGACTCATCTGCCATGTAGCTAGTAACCTGAATATGGACATGTTGGACTACTCTGCCATGTAGCTAGCTCTCAGTATATGAACATGTTGGACACATCTGTCATGTAGCTAAAACATTGTATATGGAAATGTTGCACTACCCTGCCATGTGGCTAGCTTTCTGTATAAGAACATATTGTACTTGTCTGCCATGTAGCTAGCTCTCAGTATATGAACATCTTTTACACATCTGCTATGTAGCTAGAACTTTGTATATGGAAATGTTCACTACCCTGCAATGTAGCTAGCTCGCTGTATTTGGACATTTTGGACTCGTCTCCCATGTAGCTTGCTCTCTGTACATGGATATTTTGGACTGATCTGCCAAGTACGTAGATCTTTGTATATGAACATATTTGACATGTCTGCCATGCAGGTGGCTCTCAGTACATGTAGCTAGAACTCTGTATATGGAAGTGTTGCACTACTCTGCCATGTAGTTAGATGTCTGTATATAGATAAGTTGGACTCATCTGCCTTGTAGGTAGAACTCTGTATATGGAAATGTTGCACTACCCTTCCATGTAGCTAGCTCTCTGTATATGGACATTTTGGACTTGTTTGCCAAATAGCTGATCTTCCATTTGGTAGCCCTTTGTATATGAACATATTGGACTTGTTTGCCATGTAGCTCGCTCTCAGTATATGGACACGATGGACACATCTGCCATGTAGCTAGAGCTCTGTATATGGAAATGTTGTAATACACTGCGATGTAGCTAGCTCTCAGTATATACACAAGTTGGACTCTTATGCCTTTTAGCTAGAACTCTGTATATGGAAAAGATGCACTACCGTGCCTTGTAGCTATCTCTTTGTATATGGACTTTTTGGACTAGTCTGCCATGAAGCTAGCTATGTGTACATGGATATGTTGGACTGATCTGCCAAGTAAGTAGTTCTCTGTATATGAACATATTGGACTTGTCTGCCATATAGCTAGTTCTCAGTATATGGAAACGTTGGACACATCTGCCATGTAGCTAGAACTCTATATATGGAAATGTTGTACTGCACTGCCATGTAACTAGCTCTCTAGTTATAGACAAGTTGGACTCATCTGACATGTAGCTAGCTCTCTATACATGGACGTGTTTCACTGATATGCGAAGTAGGTACCTCTCTGTATATGAATACATTGGACTTGTCTGCCATATAGCTAGCTCTCAGTATATAGACATTTTGGACTCATCTACCGTGTACCTAGTACACTGTATATGGACATGTTGGACTGGTTTGCCATGTCTCTACGTCCAGTGTATGGACACATTGGACACATCTGCCATATACCTTGAACTCTATATATGGGAAATGTTGCACTATTCTGCCATGTAGCTAGCTCTCTGTATATCAACAAGTTGGACTCATCTGCCTTGTACCTAGAACTATTTATATGAAAATGTTTCACTACACTGCCATGTAGCTAGCTCTCTGTATATGGACATTTTCGACTCCTCTGCCATATACCTAGCTCTCTGTACATGGATATGTTGGACTGATCTGTCAAGGAGGTAATCCTCTGTATATGAACATATTGAAATTGTCTGCAATGAAGCTAGCTCTCAGTATTTGGACACCTAGACATATCTGCCATGTTGCTATCTCTCTGTATATAGACAAAGTTGGACTCATCTAGGTTGTTACTAGAACTCTGTATATGGAAACTTTGCACTACTCTGCCATGTAGCTAGCTATCTGTATATGGACATTTTGGACTATCCTTCCATGTAGCTAGCTTTCTGTACATGGATATGTTGGACTGATCTGCCAAGTAGGTAGCTCTCTGTATATGAACAAATTGGACTTGTCTGCCATGTAGCTCTCTCTCAATATATGGGCAAGTTGGACACATCTTCCATGTAGCTAGTACCCTGAAGATGGACATGTTGGACTACTCTGCCATGTAGCTGGCTCTCAGTATATGAACATGTTGGACACATCTGCCATGAAGCTAGAACTATGTATATGGAAATGTTGCAGTATCCTACCAAGGTAGTTAGATCTCTTTATATAGACAGAATGGACTCATCTGCCTACTAGCTAGAACTCTGTATATGGAAATGTTGCACTAACCTGCCATGGAGCTAGCTCACTCTATATGGACATTTTGGCCTCATCTGCCATGTAGCTAGCTTTCTGTACATGGATATGTTGGACTGATCTGCCAAGTAGGAAGCTCTATGTATATGAACATATTGGACTTCTCTGGCATGTAGGTGGCTCTCAGTATATGGACACGTAGGATACATCTGAAATGTAGCTAGTACCTTGAATATGGACATATTGGACTGCTATGCCATGTGGCTACTTCTCAGTGTATGGACACTTTGGACACATCTGCCATGTACCTAGAACTCTGTATAAGGAAATGTTGCATTATTCTGCCAAGTAGTTAGCTCTCTGTATATGGACATTTTGGACTCGTCTGCCATGTATACAGCTCTCTGTGCATGGATATGTTGGACTGATCTGCTAAGTAGGTTTCTCTCTGTATATGAACATATTGTAATTGTCTGAAATATAGGTAGCTCTCAGTATATGGACACATAGGACATATCTGCCATGTAGCTAGAACCCTGTATATGGAAATGTTGCACTATGCTGCCCTGTACCTAGCTCTGTGTATATAGACAAGTTGGACACATCTGCCTTGTAGCTAGAACTCTGTATATGGAAATTTTGCACTACCCTGCCATGTAGCTAACTCTTTGTATATGGACATTTTGATCTCATCTGCCATGGAGCTAGCTCTCTGTACATGGATATGTTGGACTGATCTGCCAAGTAGATAGCTCTCTATACATGAACATATTGGACTTGTCTGCCATGTAGGTAACTCTCAGTATTTGGCCATGTTGGACTAATCTGCCATGTAGCTAGTACCCTGTATATGGACATGTTGAAGTACTCTGCCATGTAGCTAGCTTTCAGTATATGGACACGTTGGACAAATCTGCCATGTAGCTAGAAGTCTTAATAAGGAAATGTTGCACTACTCTTCCATGTTGATAGCTCTCTGTATTTAGACAAGTTGGACTCATCTGCAATGTAGCTAGAACTCTGTATATGGAAATGTTCCACTGCTCTGCCATGTATCTAGCTTTCTGTATATAGACAAGTTGGATTCATCTGCCTTGTAGCTAGAATTCTGTATATGGAAATGTTGGACTACCCTGCCATGTAGCTAGCTCTATGTATATGGACATTTTGTACTCGTCTGCCATGACGCTTGCTCTGTACATGGATATGTTGGGCTGATCTGACAAGGAGGTAGCTCTCTATGTATGAACATATTGAACTTGCCTGCCTTGTAGCCAGCTCTCAGTATATGGACACGTTGGACATATTTGCAATGTCGCTAGAACACTGTATATGGAATTGTTACACTAGCCTGCAATGTAGCTAGCTCTCTGTATATGGACACGTTGGAATCATCTGCGTTGTAGCTAGAACTCTGTATATGGAAATATTGCACTACCCTGCCATGAACCAAGCTCTCTGTATATAGATATGTTGGAGTCATCTGCCTTGTAGCTAGCCCTCTACATATGCACATGCCTGCAATGTAGCTAACTCTCAGTATATGGACATGTTGGAATCACCTGCCATGTTGCTAGTACTCTGTATATGGAAATGTTGCACTACCCTGTCATGTGGGTAGTTCTCTCTATATGGACATTTTGGTCATGTCTGCCATGTAGCTAGCTCTCTGTACATTATTATGTTGTACTGATCTGCCAAGTAGGTAGCTCTCTGTATATGAACATATCTGACTTGTCTGTCATATAGCTAGCTCTCAGTATATGTATACATTGGGCACATCTGCCTTGTAGATAGAACTCAGTATATGGAAGTGTTGCACTTCTCTGCCATGTAGATAGCTCCATGTATATAGACAAGTTGGACTCATCTGCCTTTTACCTAGAACTCTGTATATGGAAATGTTGCACTACAAGGCAATGGCTTTCTATATATAGACAAGTTGGACTCATCTGCCTTTTATTTAGAATTCTGTATATGGAAATGATGCACTACCCTGCTATGTAGGATAGCTCCATGTTTATAGACAAGTTGGACTCATCTGCCTTGTACCAAGAACTCTATATATGGAAATGTTGCACTACCCGGAAATGGCTTTCTGTATATGAACATTTTGAACTTATCTGCCATGTCCTAGCTCTCTGTACATGGATATGTTGGACTGATCTGCCAAGTAGGTAGCTCTCTGTATATGAACATATTGGACTTCTCTGCCATGTAGCTAGCGCTCAGTATATGGATACGTTTGGCACATCTGTCATGTAGCTAGAACACTATATATGCATATGTTGCACTACACTGCCATGTAGTTAGCTCTCTGTATATAGACAAGTTGGACTCATCTGCCTTGTATCTAGAACTCTGACTATGGAAATGTTTCACTACCCTGCCAAGTAGGTAGCTCTCTGTTATGAACGTATTTTACTTGTCTGCCATGTAGCTAGCTCTCAGTATATGGACATTTTGGACTCATCTGCCATGTACCTAGAACTCTGTATATGGAAATGTTGCACTAGTCTGTCATGTAGCTAGCTCATTGTATATAGACAAGTTGGACTCATCTGCCTTGTACATATAACTCTGTATATGGAAATGTTTCACTACCCTGCCTTGAAGCTATCTCTCTGTATATGGACATTTTGGACTAATCTGCCATGTAGCTAGTACCCTGTATATAGACATGTTGAACTACTCTGCCATGTAGCTAGCTCTCAGTATATGGACACGTTGGACACATCTGCCATGTACCTAGAACTCTGAATATGGAAATGTTGCGCTACTCTGCCATGTCACTACCTCTTTGTATACCGACAAGTTGGACTCATCTGCCTTGTAGCTAGAACTCTGTATATGGAAATGTTGCACTACTCTGCCATGTATCTAGCTCAATGTATATAGACAAGTTGGATTCATCTGCCTTGTAGCTAGAACTCTGTATATGAAATGTTGGACTACCCTGCCATGTAGCTAGCTCTCTTTATATGAACATTTTGGACTGGTTTGCCATATATCCAGTTCTCTGTACATGGATATGTTGGACTGATCTGGCAAGTAGGTAGATCACTATATATGAACATATTGGATTTGTCTGCCATGAAGTTAGATCACAGTATATGAACACCTTTGACACATCTGACATGTAGCTAGAACCCTATATATGGAAATGTTGCACTGCCCTGCCATGTCGCTAGCTGTCTGTATATGGACATTTGGGACTCGTCTGCCATGTAGCTAGCTCTCTGTATATGGATATGTTGACTGATCTGCCAAGTAGGTAGCTTTCTGTATATGAACATATTCGACTTGTCTACCATGTAGCTAGTTCTCAGTATATGGAAACTTTGTGCACATCTTCCATGTTGCTAGACCTCTGAATATGGACATGTTGGAGTATTCTGCCAATTAGCTAGCTCTCTGTACATAGACAATTTGGACTCATCTGCCTTGTAGCTAGAACTCTGTTTATGGAAGTGTTGCCCTGTCTTGCCATGCAGCTACCTCTCTGTATATGGACATTTTCGAATCTTCTGCCATGTCGCTAGCTCTCTGTCCATGGATATGTTGGAATGATCTGCCAAGTAGGTAGCTCTCTGTATATGAACATATTGGACTTGTCTTCCCTGTAGGTCGCTCTCAGTATATGGACATGTTGAACACATCTGCCATGTAGCTAGAACTCTGTATTTAGAAATGTTGCACTACACTGCCATGTAGCTAGCTCTCTGTATATAGACAAGTTGTCCTCATCTGCCTTTTATTTAGAACTCCGTATATGGAAAAGTTGCAATACCCTGCCTTGTAGGTACCTCTCTGTATATGGAAATGTTTCACTACCCTGCTATATAGCTAGCTCTCTGGACATGGATATGTTGTACTGATCTGCCAAGTAGGTAGCTCTCTGTATATGAACATATTGGACTTGTCTGCCATGTAGCTAGCTCTCAGTATATGGACAAGTTAGACATATCTGCCATGTAGCTAGTACCATGAATATGGACATGTGAGACTACTCTGCCACGTAGCTACCTCTCTGTATATAGACAAGTTGGACTCATCTGCCTTTTATTTAGAACTCCGTATATGGAAAAGTTGCACAACCCTGCCTTGTAGGTACCTCTCTGTATATGGAAATGTTTCACTACCTTGACATATAGCTTGCTCTCTGTACATGGATATGTTGTACTGTTCTGCCAAGTATGTGGCTCTCTGTATATGAACATATTGGATTTGTCTGCCATGTAGCTAGCTCTCAGTATATGGACAAGTTGGACATATCTGCCATGTAGCTAGTTCCTTGAATATGGACATGTTGGACTACTCTGCCATGTTGCTAGCTCTCAGTATATGAACACGTTGGACTCATCTGCCTTGTATTTATAACTCTGTATATGGAAAAGTTGCACTACCAGGCCTTGTAGGTACCTCTCTGTATATGGAAATGTTTCACTACACTGCCATATAGCTAGCTCTCTGTTCATGGATATGTTTTACTGATCTGCCAAGTAGGTTGCTCTCTGTATATGAACATATTGGACTTGTCTGCCATGTAACTAGCTCTCTGTATATGGACAAGTTGGACATATCTGCCATGTAGCTAGTTCCCTGAATATGGACTTGTTGGACTACTCTGCCATGTAGCTAGCTCTCAGTATATGAACACATTGGACACATCTGCCATGTAGCTATAACTTTGTATATGGAAATGTTGCACTACCCTGCCATGTGGCTAGCTCTCTGTATATGAACACCTTTGACACATTTGCCATTTAGCTAGAACTCTGTATATGGAAATGTTCACTACCCTGCAATGTAGCTAGCTGTCTGTATTAGGACATTTTGGACTCATTTCCCATCTAGCTTGCTCTCTGTACATGGATACATTGGACTGATCTACCAAGTAGGTAGATCTCTGTATATGAAGATATTGGACTTGTGTGCCATGTAGCTAGCTCTCAGTATATGGAAATGTTGGTCACATCTGCCATGTAGCTAGAACTCTGTATATGGTAATGTTGTCCTACACTGCCATGTAGCTAGCTCTCTGTATATAGACAAATTGGACTCATCTGACATGTAGCTAGCTCTCTGTACATGGATATGTTTCACTGATCTGCGAAGTAGGTAGTTCTCTGTATATGGACATATTGGACTTGTCTGCCATATATCTAGCTCTCAGTATATGGACATTTTTGACTCATCTGCCATGTACCTACTACCCTGTATATGTACATGTTGGACTGCTCTGCCATGTATCTACCTCTCAGTGTATGGACACGTTGGACACATCTGCCATATACCTTGAACTCTATGTATTTTAAATATTGCACTATTCTGCCATGTAGCTAGCTCTGTGTATATCGACAAGTTGGACTCATCTGCCTTATACCTAGAACTCTGTATATGGAAATGTTTCATTACACTGCCATGAAGCTAGCTCTCAGTATATGAACATTTTTTACTCCTCTGCCATATACCTAGCTCTCTGTCTATGGATATGTTGGACTGATCTGTTAAGGACGTAGCCCTCCATATATGAATATATTGGACTTGTCTGCCATGTAGCTAGCTCTCAGTATATGGACTCCTGGACACATCTGCCATGTTGCTAGGTCTCTTTATATGGAAATGTTGCACTACACTGTCATGTAGCTATCTCTCTGAATATAGACAAGTTGGACTCATCTGCATTGTTACTAGAACTCTGTATATGGAAATGTTGCACTACCCTGCCATGTAAGTAGCACTCTGTATATGGACATTTTGGACTCGTCTGCCATGTAGCTAGCTCTCTGTACATGGATATGTTACATTGATCTGTGAAGTAGGTAGCTCTCTGTTTATGAACATATTGGACTTGTCTGCCATGTAACTAGTTTTCTTATATGGACATGTGGGACTGCCCTGCCATGTATCTAGCTCTCTGTATATAGACAATTTTTACTCATGTGCCTTGTATCTAGAACTCTGTATATGGAAATGTTGCACTGCTCTGCCAAGTAGCTTGCTCTCCGTATATGGACATTTTCTACTCGTCTGCCATGTATCTAGCTCTCTGTACATGGATATGTTAGACTGATCTGACAAGTACGTAGCTCTCTGTATATGAACATATAGGAATTTTCTGCCCTGTATGTGGCTCTCAGTATATGAACAAGTTGGACACATCTGCTATGACGCTGCTACCCTGAATATGGACATGTTGGACTACTGTGCCATGTAGCTAGCTCTCACTATATGGACACGTTGGAAACATCTGCCATGTTGCTTGAATTCTGTGTATGATAATGTTGCACTACACTGCCATGTAGCTAGCTCTTTGTATATATACCAGTTGGACTCATCTGCCTTGTAGCTATAACTCTGTATATAGAAATGTTTCACTACCCTACCATGTAACAAGCCCTCTGCATATGGACATATTGGAAACGTTTGACATGTAGCTAGCTCCCTGTACATGGATATGTTGGACTGAACATCCAAATAGGTAGCTCCGTATATATGAACATATTGGACTGGTCTGCCATGTAGGTAGCTCTAAGTATATGGATAGTTTTGACACTTCTGCCATATAGCTAGTACTCTATATGGAAATGATGTACTACCCTGCCATGTAGCTTGTTCTCCGTATAGGGACTTTTTGGACTCGTCTGCCATGTAGCTAGCTACTATACATGGATATGTTAGTCTGATCTGCCAAGTACATAGCTCTCTGTATATGAACACGTAAGACTTTTCTGCCCTGTAGGTAGCTCTCAGTATATGAACATGTTGGACACATCTTCCATGAAGCTACTACCCTGAATAAGGACATGTTAGACTACTCTGCCATGTAACTAGCTCTCAGTATATGGACACATTGGACACATCTGCCACATAGCCTGAATTCTGTATATGGAAATGTTGCACTACTCTGCCCATGTAGCTAGCTCTCTGTACATAGACAAGTTGGACTCATCTGTCTTGGAGCTAGAACTCTGTATATAGAAATGTGGCACTACCCTGCCATGTAACTAGTTCTCTATATATGGACATTTTGAACTCGCCTCTCATGTAGCTAGCTCTCTGTACATGGATATGTTGGACTGATCTGCCAAAAAGTTATCTCTCTGTGTATGAACATTTTGGAATTGTCTGCCCTATAGAATTCTCTCAGTATGTGGACACGTTGGACACATCTGCCATGTAGCTACTACCCTGAACATGGACATGTTGGACTACTCTACCATGTAGCTAGCTCTCAGTATATGGACACATTGGACACATCTGCCTTGTAGCTCAAACTGTATATGGAAATGTTGGACTACTCTGCCGTGTAGCTAGCTCCCTGTACATGGATATGTTGGACAGATTTGCCAAGTAGGTTGCTCCCTGTATATCAACATATTGGACTGCTCTGCCATGTAGCTAGTTCTACGTATATGGAAACGTTGGACACATGTGCCATGTAGCTACTACCCTGAACATGGACATGTTGGACTACTCTGCCATGTAGCTAGCTCTCAGTATATGGACACATTGGACACATCTGTCATGTAGCTCAAACTCTGTATATGGAAATGTTGGACTACTCTGCCATGTAGCTAGCTCCCTGTACATGGATATGTTGGACAGATTTGCCAAGTAGGTAGCTCCCTGTATATCAACATATTGGACTGTTCTGCCATGTAGGTAGCAGTATATGGACAGTTTTGACACATCTGCCATATAGCTAGAACTCTGTATATGGAAATGGTGCACTACCATGTCATGTATCTAGTTCTCTGTATATGGACATTTTGAACTCATCTGCCATGAAACTAGCTATCTATACATGGATATGTTACACTGATCTGTGAGGTAGGTAGCTCTCTGTTTATGAGCATATTGGACTTTTCTGCCATGTAGCTAGCTCTTAGTGTTTGGACAGGTTGGACACATCTGCCATGTACTTAGAACTCTATATATGGGAATGTTGAACTACTCTGATATGTACCTAGCTCTCTGTATATAGACAAGTTGGACTCATCTGTATGGGAGCTAGAACTCTGTATATGGAAAGGTTGCACTACCCTGCCATGTAGCTAGCTCTCTGTATATGGAAATTTTGGACGCGTCTGCCATGTAGCTAACTCCCCGTACATGTTTATGTTGAACTGATCTTCCAAGTAGGTAGCTTTCTGTATATGAACATATTGGACTGGTCTGCCATGTAGGTAGCTCTCAGTATATCGACAGTTTTGACACATCTGACATATAAATAGAACTCTGTGTATGGAAAATGTGCACTACCTTGCCATGTAGCTAGCTCTCTGTATATGGACATTTTGAACTTGTCTGCCATGTAGCTAGTTCTATGTACATGGATATGTTACAATGATCTGTGAAGTAGGTAGCTCTCTGTTTATGAACATCTTGGATTACTCGACCATGAAATTAGCTCTCTATAGATAGATAAGTTGGACATATCTGCCATGTAACTAGAACTCTGTATATGGGAATGTTACACTACTCTGCCATATAGTTAGCTCTCTGTATATGGACATTTTGGAGTTGTTAGCCATGTAGCTAGCTCTCTGTACAAGAATATGTTGGTTTGATCTGCCAAGTACGTAGCTCTCTGTATAGGAACATATTGGACTTGTCTGTCATGTAGATAACTCAGTATATGGACACTTTGGACACATTTTCCATGTAGCTAGAGCTCTGTATATGGAAATGTTGCAATACACTGCCATGTAGCTAGATCTTTGTAAACAGACAAGTTGGACTCATCTGCCTTGTAGCGAAAACTCTGTATATGGAAATGTTGCACTACCCTGCCATGTAGCTAGCTCTCTGTACATGGATATGTTGGACTGATCTGCAAAGTATGTAGCTCTCGATATATGAACATATTGTAATAGTCTGCCATGTAGCTAATTCTCAGTATAAGGACACGTTGGTCACATCTATGATATAGCTAGAACTTTGTATATTGAAATGTTGCACTACCCTGCCATGATGTTAGATCTCTATATATAATAGACAAGTTGGACTCATCCGCCTTGTAGCGAGAACTCTGTATATGAAAATGTTACACTACACTGCCATGTAGCTAGCTCTCTGTATGTGGACATTTTGGACTCGTCTGCCATGTAGCTAGCTCTCTGTACATGGATATGTTTAACTGATCTGCCAAGTAGGTAGCTCTCTGTACATGAACATATTGAACTTGTTTGCCACGTAGCTAGCACTCAGTATATGAACACTTTGGATTTCTCTGCCATGTAGCTTGAACTCTGTATATGAAAATGATAAACTACTCTGCCATGAAGCGATCTCTCAGTGTATGGACATCTTGGACACATCGGCCATGTAGCTAGAACTCTCTATATGGAAATGTTTCACAACCCTGTCATGTAGCTAGCTCTCTGTATATGGACATTTTGGACGCCTCTGCCATGTACCTACCTCTCTGTACATGGATATGTTGAACTGATCTGCCAAGTAGGTAGCTCTCTATATATGAACATATTGGAATTGACTGCTATGTAGCTAGCTCTCAGTATATGGACACGTTGGACACATCTGCCATGTACCTAGTACTCTGTATCTGGGAATGTTGCAATAATCTACCATGTTACTAGCTCTCTGTATATAGACAATTTGGAACCATCTGCCTTGTAGCTAGAACTCTGTATATGGAAATGTTGTCCTACCTTGCCATGTAGCTAGCTCTCTGTATATGGACATTTTGGACTCATCTGTCATGTAGCTAGCTCTCTGTACATGAATATATTGGACGGATCTGCCAAATAGGTAGTTCTCTGTATATGAACATATTGGACTTGTCAGCCATGTAGGTAGCTCTCAATATACCGACACCTTGGACTCATCTGCCTTGGAGCTAGAACTCTGTATATGGAAATGTTGCACTATCCTGCCTTGTAGCTAGCTCTCTGTATATGGACATTTTGAACGTGACTGCCATGTAGCTAGGTCTCTGTACATGGATAAGTTACACTGATCTGCAAAGTAGGTAGCTCTCTGTATATGAACATATTGGACTTCGCTGCCATGTAGGTAGCTCTCAGTACATGGACATGTTGGACTCATTTGCCATGTACCTAGTACCATGTATATGGTTACGATGGACTACTCTGTCATATAGCTAGCTCTCAGTGTATGAACATGTTTGACATATTTGTCATGTACCTAGAACTCGGTATATGGAAATGTTGCACTACTCTGCCATGTAGCTACCTCTCTATATATAGAGAAGTTGGACTCATCTGCCTAATACATAGAACACTGTATATGGAAATGTTTCACTACCCTGCCATGTACCTAGCTCTCTGTATATGAACATTTTGGACTCATCTGCCAAATAGCTAGCTCTCTGTACATGGATATGTTGGCCTGATCTGCCAAATAGGTAGCTTTCTATATATGAACATATTGAATATCTGTACCATGTAGCTAGCTCTCAGTACATGGACATGTTGGAAACATCTGCCAAATATTTAGAACTCTGAAAAAGGACATGTTGGAGTACCCTGCCATGTAGCTAGCTCTATTTATATAAACAATTTTTACTCATGTGCCTTGTAGCTAGAACTCTGTATATGGAAATGTTGCACTACCCTGCCATATAGCTTGCTTTCAGGATACGGACATTTTGGACTCGTCTATCATGTAGCTAGCTCTCTGTACTTGTATATGTTGGACTGATCTGCCAAGTAGGTAGCTCTCTGTATATGAACACAAAATATTTGTCTACCCTGTAGGTTGCTCTCATTATATGCACATGTTGGACACATCTTTCATGTAGCTACTACAATGAATATGGACAGGATGGACTACTCTGCCTATAGCTAGCTCTCAGTATATGGACACCTGGGACACATCTGTCATGTAGCTAGAATTCTGCATATGGAAATGTTGCACTACACTACCAATTAGCTAGTTCTCTGTATATAGACAAGATGGACTCATCTGCATTGTACCTAGAACTCTGTATATGGAAATGTTGCACAACCCTGAAATGTGGCTAGCTCTCTGCATATGGATATTTTGAACTCGTCTGCCATGTAGCGAGCTCTCAGTACATGGATATGTTGGACTGATGTGCCAAGTTGGTAGCTCTCTGTGTATTAACATATTGGAATTGTGTGCCATGTAGCTGGCTCTCATTGTATAGACATGTTGAACACATCTGCCATGTACCTAGAACTCTGTATATGGAAATGTTGCACTACCTTACCATGTAGCTCACTCTATGTATATAGACAAGTTGGACTTATCCGTCTTGTACCTAGAACTCTGTACATGGAAATGTTGCACTACCCTGCCATGTAGTTTGCTCTCTGTATATGGACATTTTGCACTCATCTGCCATGTAGCTGGCTCTCTGTACAAGGATATGTTACACTGATCTGAGAAGTAGGTAGCTCTCTGTATATGAACATATTGAACTTTTCTGTCATGTAGCTAGCTCTCGGTATATGGACACGTTGGACCTGCCTACCATGTAGCTAGAGCTCTGTATATGGAAATGTTGAAATACACTGTGATGTAGCTAGCTCTGTGTATATACACAAGTTGGACTCATTTGCCTTGTAGCGAGAACTGTGTATGTGGAAATGTTGCACTACCATGCCATGTAGCTAGATCTCTGTATAAGGACATTCTGGACTCTTTTGCCATGTAGCTAGCTCTCTGTACATGGATATGTTGGACTGATCTGCCAAGTAGGTAGCCCGCTGTATATGAACATATTGGACTTGTCTGCCATGTAGCAAGCTCTCAGTATATGGACTCGTTGGTCATATCTGCCATGTAGCTAGAACCCTGTATATGGAAATGTTGCACTACCTGTCATGTAGCTAGGTATCTGTATATAGACAAGTTGAACTCATCTGCCTCGTAGCTAGACTTTTGTATATGGAAATGTTTCACTACCCTGCCATGTAGCTAGCTCTCTGTATATGGATATTTTGGATGCGTCTGCCATGTAGCTAACTCTTTGTCCATGGATATGTTGGACTGATCTGCCAAGTAGGTAGCTCTCAGTATATGAACATATTGGACTTGTCTGCCATGTAGGTGGCTCTCTGTATATGAACACTTTGTACACTTGTGTCATTTAGCTAGAACTCTGTATATTGAAATGTTTCACTACCCTGCCATGTAGCTAGCTCTCTGTATAGGGACATTTTCAATTTGTCTTCCTTGAAGCGAACTCTCTATACATGGATATGTTGGACTGATCTGCCATGTAGTTAACTCTCAGTATATGGACATGTTGTACACATCTGCTATGTAGCTAGTACCCTGAATATGGTCATGAGGGAAACATCTACCATGTAGCTAGAATTCTGTATATGGAAATGTTACACTATTCTGCCATGTATATAGCTCTCTGTATATAGACAAGTTGGACTCATCTGCCTTGTAGCTAGAACTCTGTATATGGAAATGTTACACTACCCTGCCATGTATCGAACTCTCTGTATACGAACATTTTGGGCATCTCTACCATGTAGCTAGCTCTCAGTACATGGATATGTTTGACTGATCTGCCAAGTAGGTAGCTCTCTGTATATGTACATATTGGACTTGTCAGCCATGTAGCTAGCTCTCAGTATATGGAAACGTTGGACACATCTGCCATGTAGCTAGAATTCTGTATATGGAAATGTTGTACTACTATGCCATGTAGCTAGCTCTCTGTACATGGATATGTTGGACTGATCTGTCAAGTAGGTAGCTCTCTGTATATGAACATATTGGACTTGTCTGCCATGTTGCTAATTCTCAGTATATGGACATGTTGGACTCATCTGCCATCTAACTATTACCCAGTATATGCACATGTTGAACAACTCTGCCTTGTAGCTAACTCTCAGTATATGGACACGTTGGACCTATCTACCATGTACTTAGAACTCTGTACATGGAAATGTTGCACTACACTGCCATGCAGCTATCACTCTGTATATAGACAAGTTGGACTCTTCTGCCTTGTAGATAGAACTCGGTATATGGAAATGTTGCACTACTCTGCCATGTATCTATCTCTTTGTATATGGACAAGTTAGACTCATCTTCCTTGTAGGTAGATCTCTGTATATGGAAATGTTGCACTACCCTGCCATGGGCTAGTTCTCTGTATATGGACATTTTTCACTTGTCTGCCATGTAGCGAACTCTCTATACATGGATTTGTTGTACTGATCTGCCATGCAGGTAACTCTCAGTATATGGACACATTGTACATATCTGCTATGTAGCTAGTACCCTGTATATGGGTATGTTGGACACATCTACCATGTAGCTAGAATTCTGTATACAGAAATGTTACACTACTCTGCCATGTAGCTAGCTCTCTGTATATAGAGAAGTTGGACTCATCTGCCTTGTAGCTAGAACTCTGTATATGGAAATGTTGCATTAACCTGCCATGTTTCTAACTCTCCGTATACGAACATTTTGGACATGTCTACCATGAAGCTAGCTCTCTGTACATAGATATGTTGGATTGAACTGCCAAGTAAGTAACTCACTGTATATGAACGTATTGGACTTCTCAGCCATGTTGCTAGCTCTAAGTATATGGACATGTTGGAAACACCTGCCTTGTAGATTCAACTCTGTATATGGGCATGTTGGAATAATCTGACATTTACCTAGCTATCATTATATGAACACTTTGGACTCATCTGCCATGTAGCTTGAACTATGTATATAGAAATGATGCACTAGTCTGCCATGTAGCTAACTCTCTGTATATGGACATTTTGGACTCATCTGACATGTAGCTAGCACTCTGTGCAAGGATATTTTGGACTGATCTGCCATGTAGCTAGCTTTCAGTACATGGACACGGTGGACACATCTGCCATGTAGCTAGAACTCTGTATATGGAAATGTTGTACTACTCTGCCATGCAGCTATCTATCTGTATATAGAGAAGTTGGACTCATCTGCCTTGTAGCTAGAAATTTGTATATGGAAATGTTGCACTACACGGCCATGTAGCTAGCTCTGTGTATATGGATATTTTGGACTCATCTGCCATGTAGCTAGAAATCTGTACATGGATATGTTGGACTGATCTTAAAATTAGGTAGCTCTCTGCATATGAACATATTGGACTTGTCTGCCATGTAGGTAACTCTCAATATATGGACACCTTGAACACATCTGTCATGTAGCTAGAACTCTGTATATGTAAATGTTGCACTACCATGCCATGTAGCTAGATCTCTGTATATGGACATTTTGGACACATCAGCCATGTAGCTAGCACTCTGTACATGGATATATTACACTGATCTGTGAAGTGGGTAGCTCTCTTTATATGAACATATTGGACTTGTGTGCCATGTAGCTAGCTCTAAGTATATGAACACTTAAGATTCATCTGCCATGTAGCTTGAACTCTGTAAATAGAAATGATGCACTACTCTGCCATGTAGCTAGCTCTCAGTGTATGGACACATTGAATACATCTGTCATGTAGCTAGCACTCTGTATATGGAAATGTTGCACTACCCTGCCATGTAGCTAGCTCTCTGTATATAGACAAGTTGGATTCATCTGCCTTGTAGCTAGAACTCTGTATATGAAAAAGTTGCACCAACCTACCATGTAT
>NW_006409021.1:16160-17982 GCF_000296735.1 Chrysochloris asiatica | reverse complement strand
TGTTTGACTGATCAACCAAGAAGGTAGCTCTATGTATGTGAACATTTTGGACTTGTCTGCCATGTAGGTGACTTTCAGTAATTGGACATGTTGGACACATCTGCCATGTAGCTACTACCCTGAATATGGACATGTTGGACTGCTCTACCCTGTAGCTAGCTCTCTGTGTGTAGACACGTTGGACTCATCTACCAGGTAGCTAGAATTCTGTATATGGAAATGTTGCACTACTCTGCCATGTAGCTAGCTCTCTATATATAGACAAGTTGGACTCATCTGCTTTGTAGCTAGATCTCTGTATATGGTAATGTTGCACCACCATGCCACGTAGCTAGCTCTCTGTATATGGACATTTTGGACTTGTGTGCCATGTAGCTATTCTCTGTACATGGATATGTTGGAATGACCTGCCAAGTAGTTAGCTCTCTGTATATGAACATATTGGACTTGTCTGCCAGGTCAGTGGCTCTCAGTATATGGAAACGTTGGACATATCTGCCATGTAGCTAATACCCTGAATGTGGACATGTTGGACTACTCTACCAAGTTGCTAGCCTTCAGTATAGGGACATGTTGAACACATCCGCTAAGTTAATAGAACTCTGTATATGGAAATGTTGCACTACCCTGCCATGTACTTAGATCTCTGTATATAGACAAGTTGGACTCATCTGCCTTGTAGCTAGAACTCTGTATATGGAAATGTTGCACTACCATGCCATGTAGCTAGCTCTCTTTATATGGACATTTTGGAATCATCTGCCATGTAGATAGCGCTCTGTACATGGATATGTTGGACTGATCTGCCAAGTAGATAGATCTCTGTATATGAACACATTGGACTTGTCTGCCATATAGCTAGCTCTCAGTATATGTACACGTTGAACACATCTGCCATGTAGCTAGAACTTTGTATATGGAAATGTTGCAGTACTCTGCCATGTATGTAGCTCTCTGTATATAGACAAGTTTGACTCATCTACCTTGTACCTAGAACTATGTATATGGAAATGTGGCACTAGTCTGCCATGTAACTAATTCTCTGTATATGAACATATTTGATTTGTCTGCCATGTAGGTGGCTCTCAGTACATGGGCAAGTTGGACACGTCTGCCATGTAGCTAGTACCCTGAATATGGACATGTTGGACTACTCTGCAATGGAGTTTGCTCTCAGTATATGAAACACGTTGGACACATCTGCCATGCAGTTAGTACCCTGAATATGGACATGTTGGACTACTCTGCCATGTCGCTAGCTCTCAGTTTATGGACATGTTGGACACATCTACCATGTACCTATAACTCTGTATATGGAAATGTTGTACTACCCTCCCAGGAAGATAGATATCTATATATAGACAGGTTGGACTAATCTGCCTAGTAGATAGAAATCTGTATAAGGAAATGTTGCACTACCCTGCCATGGATCTAGCTCTCTTTATATAAACAAGTTGGACTCATCTGCCTTGAAGCTAGAACTCTGTATATGGAAAGGTTGCACTACCCTGCCATTTAGCTAGCTCTCTGTATATGGACATTTTGGACTCATGTGTTATGTAGCTAGGTGTCTATATATGGATATTTTACACTGATCTGCGAAGTAGGTAGCTATCTGATTTTGAACATATTGGACTTGTCTGCCATGTAGCTAGTTCTCAGTATATGGACATGTTGGACTACTCTTCCTTGTAGCTAGCTCTCAGTCTGTGGACACTTTGGACACGTCTGCCATATTGCTCGAACTCTGTATATGGAAATGTTGCACTACCCTGCCATGTAGCTAGCTCTCTGCATATGAACATTTTGGACTCATCTGCCA
>NW_006409021.1:9802-13885 GCF_000296735.1 Chrysochloris asiatica | reverse complement strand
GTTGGACATATCTGCCATGTAGCTACTACCCTGAATATGGACATGTTGGACTGCTCTGCCATGTAGCTAGCTCTCAGTGTATGGACACGTTGGACACATCTGCTATGTTCCTAGAACCCTGTATATGGAAATGTTGCACTACCCTACCAGGAAGTTAGCTTTCTATATTTCGACAGGTTGGACTCATCTGCCTAGTAGTTAGATATCTGTATATGGAAATGTTGCACTACCCTGCAATGTAGCTAGCTCTCTGTACATGTATATGTTGTACTGATCTGCCAAGTAGGTAGCTCTCTTTATATGAACATATTGGAACTGCTATGTAGGTGGCTCTCAGTATATGGACACATTGGACACATCTGCCATGTAGCAAGTACCCTCAAAATGGACCTGTTGGATTACTCTAACATGTAGCTAGCCCTCAGTATATGGAAACGTTGGACACATCTGCTAAGTTGCTAAAACTCTGTATATGGAAATGTTGCACTACCCTGCCATGTAGTTAGATCTCTGTATAAAGACAAGTTGGACTCATCTGCTTGTAGCTAGAACTCTATACATGGAAATGTTGCACTACAATGCCATGTATCTAGTTCTCTGTATATGGACATTTGGAATTCGTCTGCCATGTAGATAGCTCTCTGTATATGGATATGTTTGACTGATCTGCCAAGAAGGTAGCTCTTTATATATGAACATATTGGACTTGTCTGCCATATAGATAGCTCTCAATATATGGACACGATAGACATATCTGCGATGTAGCTAGAACTCTGTATATGGAAGTGTTGCACTACTCTACCATGTATCTAGCTCTCTGTATATAGACAAGTTGGACTCATCTGCCTTGAAGCTAGAACTCTGTATATGGAAATGTTGCACTACCCTGCCATGCAGCTAACTCTCTGTATATGAACATATTGGACTTGTCTGCCATGTTAGTGGCTCTCAGTATATGGACACGTTGGACAAATCTGCCATGTAGCTACTACCCTGAATATGGACATGTTGGACTACTCTGCCATGGAGCTAGCTCTCAGTATATGGACATGTTGGACACATCTGCCATGTAGATAGAACTCTGTATATTGAAATGTTGCACTACTCTACCAGGAAGTTAGATCTCTATATACAGGCAGGTTGGACTCATCTGCCAAGTAGATAGAAATCTGTATATGGAAATGTTGCACTACCCTGTCATGTATCTAGCTCTCTGTATATAGACAAGTTGGACTCATCTGCCTTGTACCTAGAACTATGTATATGGAAATGTTGCACAACCTTGCCATGTAGCTTGCTCTCTGTATATGAACATATTGGACTTGTCTCCCATGTTGTTGGCTCTCAGTATATGGGCAAGTTGGACATATATGCCATGTAGCTACTACCCTGAATATGGACATGTTGGACTACTAAGCTATGGAGCTAGCTCTCAGTATATGGACACATTGTACACATCTGCCATGTAGCTAGTACCACGAATATGGACATGTTGGACTGCTCTGCCATGTAGCTAGCTCTCAGTGTATGGACACGTTGGACACATCTGCCATGTACCTAGAATTCTGTATATGGAAATGTTGCAATACCCTACCAGGACGTTAGATCTCCATATAGACAGGTTGGACTTATCTGACTAGTAGATAGAAATCTGTATATGGAAATGTTGCACTACCCTGCCAGGTATCTAACTCTCTGTATATAGATAAGTTGTACTCATCTGCCTTGAAGCTTCAACTCTGTATATGGAAATGTTGCACTACCCTGCCATGTAGCTAGCTCTCAGTATATGAACATATTGCCTTGTCTGCCATGTAGGTGGCTCTCAGTAGATGGACATGATGGACACATCTGCCACATAGCTACTATCCTGAATATGGACATGTTGGACTGCTCTGCCAGTAGCTTGCTCTCAGTGTATGGACAAGTTGGACACATGTGCCACGTACCTAGACCTCTGTATATGGAAATGTTGCACTAGTCTGTCATGTAGCTAGCTCTCTGTGCATGGATATGTTTAACTGACCTGCCAAGTAGGTTTCTCTCTGTATATGAACATATTGGCCTTATCTGCCATATAGCTAGACCTCAATAGATGGAAACATTGTACACATCTGCATATAGCTAGAACTCTGAATATGTACATGTTGGAGTACTCTGCCATGTAGCTAGCTTTCTGTATATAGACAATTTGGACTCATATGCCTTGTAGCTAGAATTCTGTATATGGAAATGTTGCACCACCTTGCCATGTAATTAGTTCTCTGTATATAAACATTGTGGACTCGTCTGCCATGTAGCTAACTCTCTGTACATGGATATGTGGATTGACCTGCCAAGTCGTTAGCTCTCTGTATATGAATATTTTGGACTTTTCTGCCATGTAGCTAGAAGTCTGTATATGAAAATGATGCATTACTCTGCCATGTAGCTAGCTCTCTGTATATAGACAAGTTGTATTCATCTGCCTTGTAGCTAGAAGTCTGAATATGGAAATATAGCATTACCTTGCCATGTAGCTAGCTCTCTGTATATGGACATTTTGGACTCGTCTGCCATGTAGCTAGCTCTCTGTCATTGGATATGTTGGACTGATCTGCCAAGTACGTAGCTCTTTGTATATGAATATATTGGACTTGTCTGCCATATAGCTAGCTCTCAGTATATGGACACGTTGGACACATATGCCATGTAGCTACATCTCCATATATGGAAATGTTGCACTACCCTGCCATGTAGCTACATCTCTGTATATGGAAATGTTGCACTACCCTGCCATGTAGTTAGATCTCTGTATATAGACAAGTTGGACTCATCTGCCTTATAGCTAGAACTCTGTATATGGAAATGTTGTACTACCATGTCAAGTATCTAGCACTCTGTATATGAACATTTTGGACTCGTCTGCCATGTAGATAGCCCTGTGCACATGGATATGATGGACTGATCTGTCAAGTAGGTAGCTCTCTCTATATGAACATATTGGACTTGCCTGCCATATAGATAGCTCTCAGTATATGGACACGTTGGACATATTTGCCATGTAGCTAGAACTCTGTATATGGAAGTTTTGCACTACTCTGCCATGTATGTAGCTCTCTGTATATAGACAAGTTGAGCTCATTTGCCTAGTAGCTAGAACTCTGTACATGGAAATGTAGCTCTAGCCTGCCATGTAGCTAGCTCTCTGTATATGAACATATTGGTCTTGATTGCCATGTAGATGGCTCTCAGTATATGCGCAAGGTGGACACATCTGTCATGTAGCTAGTACCCTGAATATGGACATGTTGGACTGCTCTGCCATGTACCTAGAACTCTGTATATGGAAATGTTGCACTACCCTACCAGGAAGTTAGATCTCTATATAGACAGGTTAGACTTATCTGACTAGTAGATAGAAATCTGTATATGAAATGCTGCACTACCCTGCATGTATCTAGCTCTCTGTATATAGACAAGTTGGTCTCATCTGCCATGTAGCTAGAACTCTGTATATGGAAGTGTTGCACTACTCTGCCATGTATGTAGCTCTCTGTGTATAGACAAGTTGTATTCATCTGACTTTTACCTAGAACTCTGTATATGGAAATGTTACACTAACCTGCCATGTAGCTACTCTCTGTATATGAACATACTGGACTTGTCTGCCATGTAGGTGGCTCTCAGTATATGGGCAAGTTGAACATATCTGCCATGTAGCTACTACCCTGAATATGGACATGTTGGACTACTCTGCTATGGAGCTAGCTCTCAGTATATGGACACATCTGCCATGTAGCTAGTACTCTGAATATGGACAGGTTGGACTGTTCTGCCATGTAGCTAGCTCTCAGTGTACGGACACATTGGATACATCTGTCATGTACCTATAACTCTGTATATGGAAATGTTGCACTACCCTACCAGGAAGTCAGATCTCTATATAGACAGGTTGTACTTATCTGCCTAGTAGATAGAAATTTGTATATGGAAATGCTGCACTACCCTACTGTGTATCTAGCTCTCTGTATATAGACAAGTTGGACTCATCTGCCTTGATGCTACAACTCTGTATATGGAAATGTTGCACTACCCTGCCAT
>NW_006409021.1:6632-7827 GCF_000296735.1 Chrysochloris asiatica | reverse complement strand
ATGTAGCTAGCTCTCAGTGTATGGACACGTTGGATACATCTGCCATGTACATATAACTCTGTATATGTAAATGTTGCACTACCCTCCCAGGAAGTTAGATATCTATATATAGACTGGCTGGACTCATCTGCCTAGTAGATAGAAATCTGTATATCGAAATGTTGCACTACCCTGCCAGGCATCTAGCTCTCTTTATATAAACAAGTTGGACTCAACTGCCTTGAAGCTACAACTCTATATGGACATTTTGGACTTGTGTGTTATGTAGCTAGGTCTCTATACATGGATATTTTACACTGATCTGCGAAGTAGGTAGCTCTCTGATTTTGAACATATTGGACTTGTCTGCCATGAAGCTAGTTCTCAGTATATGGACATGTTGGACTACTCTTCCATGTATCTAGCTTTCAGTCTATGGACACGTTGGACACATCTGCCATATAGCTCGAACTCTGTATATGGAAATGTTGCACTACCCTGCCTCGTAGCTAGCCTTCTGTATATGAACATTTTGGACTTGTCTGCCATGTAGCTAGCTCTCTATACATGGATATTTTGGACTGATCTGCCAAGTAGGTATATGAACATATAGGACTTGTCTGCCCTGTAAGTGGTTCTCGGTATATGGACACGTTGGACACATCTGCCATGTTGATATAACTCTGTATATGGAAGTGTTGGACTATTCTGCCATGTAGCTAGCTCTCTGTATAAAGACAAGTTAGACTCATCTGCTTTGTAGCTAGAACTTTGTATATGGAAATGTTCCACTACCATGCCATGTGTCAAGCACTCTGTATATGAACATTTTGGACTCGTCTGCCATGTAGATAGCCCTCTGTACATAGATATGTTGGATTGATCTGCCAAGTATGTAGCTCTCTGTATATGAACATATTGTACTTGTCTGCCATGTAACTAGCTCTCAGTATATGTACACGTTGGACACATCTGCCATGTGGCTAGAACACTATATATGGAAATGTTGCACTACACTGCCATGTAGCTAGCTCTGTGTATATAGGCAAGATGGATTTATCTGCCTTTTATTTAGAACTCTGCATATGGAAATGTTGCACTATCCTGCCATGTAGGTAGCTCTCTGTATATGGACATTTTGGACTCGTCTGCCATGTCCTAACTCTCTATACATGGATATGTTGGACGGATCTGCCACGTAGGTTGTTCTCTGTAT
>NW_006409021.1:3851-4547 GCF_000296735.1 Chrysochloris asiatica | reverse complement strand
TTGGACTCATCTGCCATGTAGCTAACTCTCAGTGTATGGACATGTTGAACTCATCTGCCATGTAGCTAGTTCACTGTATATGGACATGTTGGTCTACTCTGCCATTTAGCTAGCGCTCAGTGTATGGACATGTTGGACTCATCTGCCATGTAGCTAGCTCTCTAGCTTGGATATGTTGAACTGATCTGACATGTTGGTAGCTCCTTGTTTATAAACATATTGAACTTGTCTGACATGTAGCTGACACTCTGTATATGAACATGTTGGACTCATCAGCCATATAGCCAGATCTCTCTGTATGAACATGGTGGACTCATCTTCCTTGTACCTAGTCCCCTATATATACACATGTTGGACTCATTATGTTGGCCATTTCCTAACTCTCAGTATATGGCCATGTCGGACTCATCTGCCATGTAGCTAGTACTCTGGATATGGACATGTTGGACTACTCTGCCATGTAGCTCGCTCTCTGTATATGGACATTTTGTATTCGTCTGCCACGTAGCTAGCTCTCTGTGCATGCATATGTTTTACTGATCTGCCATGTAGCTAGCTCTCAGTATATGGACATGTTGTACTCATCAGCCATATAGCTAGCTCTCTATGTATGAACACGTTGCACTTATCTGCCTGAGCTAGTCCTCTATATATACACATGTTGGACTCATCTGCCATGTAGCTAACTCTCAGTAT
>NW_006409021.1:0-1481 GCF_000296735.1 Chrysochloris asiatica | reverse complement strand
TAGATAGCTCTCTGTGCATGCATATGTTGGACTGTTCTGCCATGTAGGTAGTACTCTGAATATGAACATATTGGACTTGTCTGCCATGTGGCTAGTTCTCTGTCTCTGGACATGTTGGACTCATCAGCCATGTAGGCAGCTCCTTCTGTATGAACATGTTGGACTAAACTGCCTTGTAGCTAGTCCTCTATATATACTCATGTTGGAATTATCTGCCATGTAGCTAGCTCTAAGTGTATGGACACGATGAACTCATGTGTCATGTAGCTAGAACTCTGAATATGGAAATATTGCACTACTTTGCCATGTAGCTAGCTTTCTGTATATGGATATTTTTATTCTTCTGACATGTAGCTAGGTCTCTGTGTATGGATACGTTGGACTGATCTGCCATGTAGGTAGCTCTCTGTATATGAACATATTGGACTTGTCTGCCATGTAGCAAGTTCTGTCTATATGAACACGTTGGACTCATCTGCTTTGTAGCTAGTTCTCTATATATACACAATTGACTCATCTGCCATGTAGCTAACTCTCAGTATATGGATATGTTGGACTCATCTGCCATGTAGCTAACTCTAAGAATATGGACATGTTGGACTACTCTGCCATGTAGCTAAAACTCAGTATATGGACATGTTGGATGCATTTGCTAATTGCTAGTACTCTGTACGTGGACATGTTGTACTACTCTTCCATGTAGCTAGCTCTCAGTATATGGACACGTTGGACTCATCTGCCATGTAGCTAGTACTCTGTATCTGGAAATGTTGGATTACTCTATCATGTAGCTAGCTCTCTCTATATGGACATTTTGGACTCGTTTGACATGTAGCCAGCTCTCTGTACATGGATATATTGGACTGATCTGCCATGTAGATAGTTCTCTGTATATGAACATATTGGACTTGCCTGCCATGTGGCTAGCTCTCTGTATATGGACATGTTGGAATCATCAGCCATGTAGCCAGATCTCTCTGTGTAAACATGTTGGACTCATCTGCTTTGTAGCTAGTCCTCTGTATATACACATCTTGGACTCATCTGCCATGTACCTAACTCTCAGTATATGGATATGTAGGACTCATCTGCCATGTAGCTAGTACTCTGTATATGGACATTTTGGACTATTCTGCCATGTCGCTTGCTCCCAGTATATGGACATGTTGGACTCATCTGCCATGTAGCTAGAACTCTGTAAATGGATATGTTGTACTAGTCTGACATATACCTATCTCTCTGTATATGAACATATTGGATTTGTCTGTCAAGTAGGTTCATTTCTGTATATGGACATGTTGGACTCATCAACCATGTAGCCAGCTCGCCTTGCTTGAGCATGATGGACTCATCTGCCTTGTAGCTGGTTATCAATATAGATACATGTTGGACTCATCTGCCATGTAGCTACCTCTCAGTATATGAACATGTTGGACTCATCTGCCATGTAGCTAGAACTCTGTATATGGAAATGCTGGACT
>NW_006409020.1:836473-836971 GCF_000296735.1 Chrysochloris asiatica | reverse complement strand
CCTACAAAAATGGAATAATAACCTTGATCATGGATAGTGACGGTGACGCCATACACAAGCCTTGAGAAGCTGAGGCCCTGTGATAACATGGACGAAAATCCAACTTCCAGGACCATCCTCAGACTTGTGAATCCATAGACCCTGAGGGCCAAGGAAGCGATCTCCTGACATCCTGTGTGCATAGGTTTTAGAGAGCTCACTGGCTGGCTACCTCTGTACAATTCACTTTGGTTTTCATACTGCTCATTCTATATTTGCTCCTTATGCATCTTACTCCAGTGATTGTAGTTCTGAAAAATTGGTGTCTAATAATAGCAATATACACATTGCCGCTCTTAATGGCTCCACTGTAAATGTCACTGCCTTGAAGATATTGGCAGTAGTACAAGGTCTCTATGAGTCAGAACTGACTCCACTGCACATAGCCACCACATATTCAAGGTCATATTTTGGGTCTCATGGACTTGTTTTCATTTTCTTCAGCTTCAGTTTGAATTT
>NW_006409020.1:833995-836373 GCF_000296735.1 Chrysochloris asiatica | reverse complement strand
CTCATTTTACCACCACCACCAGAAAATGCAAGTAAATTTCAGAGAATTTTGTCACAGTTATCATGTTTGACAAGTGTAAGACCAATCAAATTTCTGATTTTAAAGATAGAGCAAGAAACTAGCTAAGTGAGAATTTTTACAAAGATATAAGTCAATTGATAGACAAAAAAACCCCCAACATATTCTAATAGGAGTATTGACTCAATCATGTCCTGCATGTACTCTTTTACTGTGCACCTGTCTCCTGTATGTACCTGTAGTAAAATCTGGCAACCTTTCTAAGCATTAAATATAGGGCTTAGTTACCTGGCTGACATCGCTGAGATATGATGGCTGACATCTGCTTTGGATGTAGAAGACAAAAGTTCTATCCTCTGGAAAGACAGAGTGTCTTAGTAAATCATTAGGTTTCTGTGCAAAGCGGGCCATCTCTGGGGAAAAAGGTCATGTGCTCTACCTGCTCACAGGGTAAGGGCTCTTAAGAGATGTCACAGGCAGACTATTTGCAGTCTATTTTTCCCTGAAGGCTCAATATCCAAAGCTTCTCATTATCTCAATAGCTTTTATCATTGTGATCCCAGTACAGCCAAAATGGTTGATTCCCTCGTCCTGAGACCATCTGCCACTCTCCACCTATGTCTGCTCACTTCTATGTCACATATCTAGCACATATGTGACCACTATCTTTTCTACTCATATCCTAGTATGTTTCTATTTGTTGTTGTTATTAAGTGTCGTTAAGTCGGTTCCGACTCATAGCGACCCTCTAGAGGGTTTCCAAAGAACGACTGGTGAGCTTGAACCACCGACCTTGTGGTTTAAACTAACTGTGCAGTCTAGCACTTTAAGCAACAGTGCCACATTTAGTTATGTCTTAATTTTATAGTGCTACTATAGCAAAATATTGAAATTGCCATAGGCTGCTGAAAGAACCAATAGATCCGTTCTCCTTGGAGACCAAGATGGCCAAATTTCATCTCTCATACTTTTGAAATATTATCAGAATGGACGAGTCATTGGAGAAGGATATCATGTTTGGTAAGGTGGAGGGTGAGGGAAAAAGAGGAAGACCCCTAACAAGATGGACTCAAGTGTGGTAACAGTAGTTAAGTTGGCCCAGGATCGGGTAGTGTTTCGTTCTGCTGTACATAATGTCTCTATGGGTTGGTACCAACTCTATGGCACCTAACAACAACAACTATACAAAAATACCACAAATAGATGACTTTAATAAACAGAAATTTATCCTCTCACAATTTAGAAAGTTAGAAGTACTAATTTAGTGTACCTGCGCTGGAGAAAAGTTCTTGCCTCCTTTCAGTATCTGAATGCTCAGCATTTATTTGAGACCTCCATGTGTTTCAGCATTTATTATTTCCTGGATGTAGGTATTTCACCATTTAGAACGCAATGTCCAAACGATGTACACCACTCCTGGCCTCTCTTTCTTGGAGGTAGTAGGTCTTATTTCTCTGTTTATGTCTTTCTTTGTTTATTTTAGTCCATAATTCTCGGAAATACCCTTATACTTGACCACGGTTATAATAGGATTAAGGATATTTCAGCTCATCCTTAATCCTCTTTTATGTCTGTACCATGAGGGGTCATCACAAAACTGACACACTGCATCATTATGTAATGGGCACAAATATGAATCTCTTCTAGTTAGTTGGCAAGGCAGATGTTTTTCAAGTTTGTGACACATATGAGTGAGTACTTCAGGCACTGCATCAGTGTATTGAGACATTTCAATTCATATTCCATCATTTCCTGGGGACTTATTTTTTTCAATAGTGCCTTTAGCACAGATTGGACATCTTCCTTTAACAACATCAATGTTTTTTACATTAGTTACATTGAATGTAGTGTGTTAATAATTACTACCTTTAAACTGAATAAAATCCATATTTGTGTTCCCAACGGAATTTGGAAATCATTGAATAATATCATTAATATCACATTTAAATAAAATTTTCTAAGAATAATTCAAAACCATCTGCAGCAGTACACTGCCCAGGAGTTCTCAGAAGTTCAGGCAGGATTCAGATGGGTATATGGTAGGAAGCAGCAGCGAGATCTTGGAGCAGCAAGAATCGGAGTCCTGGTGTGGTGCTGTAGGTTGATGCACCAGACTCCATGGCTGTTTAACTGCAAGGAGCGGAGGGCCTCATCTCTCTTATGCGGAGGGCTGGTGGATTTGAGCTGCTGACTGTGGGGTTCACAGCCAGATTTTTAACCACTACACTGCCTTATTAGATGGAGGATCAGGTAGACATGTAGTGAGGAGCTCAAGGTTTTGCTCAAGGTACTACAGAAACGGCTACAATCATACATTGACAGAGAAATTCCAGAGGTTCAAGCTGGATTCAGAAGAGGCC
>NW_006409020.1:811195-824793 GCF_000296735.1 Chrysochloris asiatica | reverse complement strand
GGGCTTTACTCCATTCACGTTATCATGGTCAACTCTACTTTGAGGAGGCAGCTCTTCGCTATTCGTATTTTGAGTGCCTTCCAACTTGTGGGTATCATGGTCAACTCTACTTTGAGGAGGCAGCTCTTCCCTAATTGTATTCTGAGTGCCTTCCAACTTGTGGAGCTCATTTTCTGGCACTACAGCTGATAGTTTTTCTCTCCTATTCCTAAGGTTTTCAGTGACGAAAGAATCAGAAGTACTTCATCACTCTTTCTTCCTAGTTTGTCTTTGTCTGGAAGCTCATCTGAAACCTGTCCACTATGGGTGACCCTGCTGATTATTTAAATTACTGGTGGCATAGCTTTTTGAATCATAGCAACTCACAAGCCACCACAGTAAGACAAAGTGACAGAAGAGTGGTGGCCATTTGGTTTTAAGTGGAAACTTTCACTTTAAATTTTGAGGAGATTTATGTGCATGCACAGTAGAACCCTCCAAGGATTGGGATTGGGGTATCCATTCACTCAGGCATCCCCTTTAGTTACCATAATGGAGGCGCATAGACAGCGAGAGACCAATGAACAGATACCAGAAAATGAATGTCCCCATCTGTATCTCCCCAGTTGTGTCAGGTGATCATGGCTGTTCTGATTCTTCCCCCACTTCGTCTGTCCCTGGATGGTGGTTCCCGGAATAGCTGAGCATCTTGAATTAGAAAGCAATGGATTGCTTGATTCTGTTACAAATTCCCCTAGATGTAAGCCTTCCAATCTTCTAAATATATCTTTATATGTGGTTCAGAGTTCTAGCACCATCCCCTGAGCCTGCTTGGCCCGTATTCTCTGTTGTTGGTGACGGAGCTCCTCACTGCACATCTACCCAATCCACCATCTTGATTGTAAAATATAAACTCAACAATTTTTCTTCTAATTCTAATTAAATATTTACTGAACCTTTTACATGCTTTTATAAAATACATTCTAATAAAGCACCTGATCAATTCTGACTATGATCAATAACAACAGAATTGTAATTTCCTCTTTAGTATTTCATATTCACTTTTTCCAATGTCTTCACATTAATTTCAAATACCCCTTTCTTTAAGTTTGAAGTCTGTAGGTTGAGATTAGACTTTTGGTATTTCACAGTGGAGTGAAATTACAATATCAGAGAGGCAAGACTTTGTTACTGGGTGCTGCTGTGTCAGCTCTGAATCATAGCAACCCTGTGCACAACAAAACCAAAAACTGCCTGGTTCTGCATCCTTCTCACAATTGTTGTTATGCTTGTGTCCAATGTTGCAGCCACTGTTGGATGCCAGTCAGTCTCATTGGGGTCTTCCTTTCTTTCACTCCACTTTAACAAGCTTTAAGTAGTTATCCAAGGACAGAGTCAAGACACAGGGTCTCATCATGATTAAATAATCTCTAAGGAGCATTCTGACTGTACTTACTCCAAGGTGAATTTATTTTTCTATTGACATCCCATAGTAATTTCAATATTCTTTTCCAACACTATAATTCAAATGCATTGATTCTTCTATGGTCATCATTGATTCATTGTACAACTTTCACATGTATATGAGGTGATTCAAAATACCATGGCTTGAGTCAGGTTCACCTTAATCTTCAAAGTGATGTTTTTGCCTTTTATCACTTTAAAGAGGTCTTTTCCAGCAGATTTGCCTAATGCAATACATCATTTGAATTCTTGACTCCTGCTTCCATGAGCAGTGATTGTGGATCTAAGCCTAATTAAGTCTTTGATTACTTCAGTCCTTTTGCTATATATCATGATGCTATATATCAGTCCATTTGTGAGGATTTTTTTTTTCTTTACAATGAGGTGCAATCTATACTCAAGCCTGCGTCTTTTGATTTTCATCAGTAAGTGTTTTAAATTTCTTAGCATCCAACAAATAATATTCTGTCATTTAATTTCTCTCATTCTTAGTGAGCTTTCTTCCAATATTGATATCTTGCTCTACTTCTTATAATCCCATTTCTCAAATTATATAAGCCTGCTGTGCCACTTGACTAATTTTGAATCACTCATTATCCCCTTATTATAGTTAAATGATTGCCTCTTAAGATAAATACAAGTTATCCATGAACCATGTGGTTGTCAGATTCAAAATGGCCAATACTAGTCCATTTCAGCTCACTAATGCCTGTATGCTGAGCAAATAATAAGAGAAGCTGGGTTCTATGAAGAAAAACGTGGCATCAGGATTGGAGGAAGACTCATTAACAACCTTCGATATGCAGATGATACAACTTTGCTTGCTGAAAGTGAAGAGGACTTGAAACATTTACTTATGAAGATCAAAGAGCGCAGCCGTCGATATGGATTACATCTCAATGACAAGAAAAAAAAAAATCCTCACCACTGGACCAATAAACAACATTCTTATCTTAGGAGAAACGATTGAAGTTGTCAAGTACTTCATTCTTCTTGGATCAAATATCAACACTCCCCGAAGCAGCAGTCAAGAGATCAGACGACATATTGCACTGGGCAAATCTGCTGCACGGGAACTTTTTAAAGTATTGAAGAGCAGAGATGTGAGCTTGAGGACTAAGATGTGCCTGACCCAAGCCATGGTATTTTCAATAACCTCATATGGATGTGAAAGCTGGACAGTGAATAAGGAAGATCATAGAAGAATTGATGCCTTTGAGTTGTGGTGTTGGAGGAGAATATTGAAAGTGCCATGGACTGCCAAAAGTACCAATAGATCTGTTTTGGAAGAAGTGCAGCCAGAGTATTCCTTGGAGGCCAAGATGACTAAGCTTCGTCTCTCCTACTTTGGAAATATTGTCGGGAGGAAACAGTCGCTGGAGAAGGATGTCATGCTGGGTAAGGTGGAGGGTCAGAGAAAAAGAGGAAGACCCCTAATGAGATGGATTGGCCAGATGGCATCATTGATGGACTCAAGTGTGGCAGCGGAGGTGAGGTTGGCCCAGGATCGGACATTGTTTCGTTTTGCTGTGCATTGGGTCGCTATGACTCGGTTCTGACTTGATGGCACCTGACAACAACAACAACAATGCCTAAGATATGGGTGTTTATATGTTCCATTTCACTTTTGACAATTTCTAATTTTCCTAGATTCATGTTTCATACATTCTATATTGCAATTTTAATGGATGTTTACAGCTGTTTCTCTTCATTTTGAATTATGCCCCATAAGCAAATGAATGTCTTGTGGGCTTTTCTCCCACAGGCTTTACTCCATTCATGTCATCATGGTCAACTCTGCTTTGAAGAGACAGCTGTTCCCCAGTCACATTTTGACTGCCTTCTAACCTAAGGGGCTCAATTTCTTGCACTGTGTCTGACAGTATTTCTCTGCTATTCATAAGGTTTTCAGAGACTAGAAGTTTGGAGGTAGTTTATCACTTCTTCTTCCTAGTTTGTCTTCATCTGGAAGCTCATCTGAAACCTGTCCACCATGGGTAATGCAGGTGGTATTTAAAATACTGGTGGCATAGCTTTCAGAATCACAGCAACTCACAAGCCACCACAGTACGACAAAATGACAGATAGGTAATGGTGTCTCATTTACTCATATGTAATTCTGTAGCTCCTGAGAAAACTGTTCACCATTAAATAACTTGTTGATGGAAAAATCTTAAAATGGAAACCACAGAATGTCAAACCAAAAAACAGATTAGATGTTTCATGGACTCATTACTTTTGCTTTAAATTTTCATAGTGTCTTAGAATGGGTTATTTGAGAATCAGTTATCAGTTAAGCATATATATGTTCATATATTGTTGTTGTTCGGTGCCATCGGGTCAGTACGGGCTCATAGTGATCCTATGCACAGCAGAATGAAACACTACCCATCCTGAGCAAACCTCACAATTATTGTTAAGTCTGAGCTCATTGATACTTCCACTATGCCAATTTATCTTATTGTGTGGGGGGGGGGGTCTTCGTTTTTTTTCTCTAACCATCCACTTTACTAAACATGATCTCCTGCTTAGTATTCTGACTGGTCACTTCTGATAATATTTCTAAAGCTTGAGAGATGAAGTCTGGCCATCCTGGCTTCCAAGGAGTTCTCTGTATGTACTTCCTCCAACACAGATCTGTTCATTTTTTTGGCAGTCCATGATACTTTAAATATTCTCCTCCAACATCACAATTCAAATTCATCACTTCTACAGTCTTCCTTATTCACTGTACAACTTTCACATGCATATGAGGCTACTGAAAATACCATGGCTTTGATGAAAAATACCTTAATCCTCAAGCTAGCATCTTTGCTCTTCAATACGTGTGCAGCAGATTTGCCCAATGTAATATGTCATTTTATTTCTTGACTGCTGCTTCCATGAATGTTGATGGTTGATCAAAGTAAAATTAAGCCATGGACATCTTCAATCTGGTCTCCTTTTATATCGAAGCTGTTTATTAGACCAGTGGTGAGGATTTATGTTTCCTTTACAGATTTTAACACCTCTTTACTTTCAGAAATCAAGATTGTATCATCTGCATATAACAAATTGATATTTCCTACTTTTTAACAAAGTGTCATGATTTAATGAGTCTTTCTCCAATCCTGTTGCCATGTTCTCATTTTTATATATGTATATATACAGAGAGGTTTATCTTGTGGAAGTGGATCACATTGTTTTAGAAGCTAATGACAAGTATGTGGGTCAGATGTCAGGCTGAATGCTTCTTCTAACTAATGTAGCTACATGAGCTGACAATATAAATATCAACAGGTAATATGGCATGTCTCTATCTGCGGAGGCAAATTGATTGAATATCATTAGGAAAGATGGCAAGCTGCTGAGGACTTCAAGTATAGGTAGGCAATACAGTAGAACACTGACTCATATTCAAAGAAGTAGAGGTCAGATGATGAGCCAGATGCTGGTTCCACACTGAGAAAGAAGCAAACAAGCTCCCTCTAAGCATACACATATATTGCCATGAGGCCATTGTTCTAAGGGAACTCGTTTTCAGTTGATAGACATTGTGTAGCAGATCTTATAAGAACCATGATTATATTAGATTAGATCTCATCATGGTGGATGTCTACATGTTAACACCCAAATAACTGTGAATACTGGTTCTACCAAGTTGATATATAAGCTTAATTATCACGTTTAACTGTAGCATTTCATTTGCTGAATGTACCCTTGTCTATTTATTCATTCATCTGTTAATGGCCCTTTAGATTGTCTTCATCTTTTTTGTATTATAAATAGTGCTGCAATAAACATGTTTGTGTCAGGATATTTTTCTCTGTAGGGTATATACCCAGTAGTGAGACTGCTAGATAATATGGTGATTCTATTTCCACTTTTTAAGAAAGTGTCATACTGCTTTCTACCATTTGACAATCCCATCAGCAGTGGATGACAGTTCTGGTATACCCAGGCATTTTCTGCTCCCTTTGAGGTACTTTTCCAGCATTTTCTTTGTTGTCACTTTCATACTTACAGACAAGATTTTGACATATAATATACCTTTTTTGTACTTCTGAGAAATATCATCTCCCTAATCTACCAAATGGTCTTTTCTCCTTCCTGCTTTACTTTCAATATGTTCTCAAAGTAAAGTCCTTATTCATAGAAAATCTCCCTCATAAAGAGACATTGGAAAGTTTTCAGTGAGAGGACTAAGACTATAGACAATACTCTAAGACTCCAATGATTCAATTAATTTTACTCAACCAGGTGACTTTGTGTGGACTCTGTCAGAGAAGAGCAAAAGAAGGTGATTGAAAAGAAATGGGAAATTCACATCTATTTTTTTCAACAAATCAAGAATAATAATGTTTCAGAAAAGATTACCAATTTATACTATGTTTACCCATGATTACGTATTTAACTGTATAACTAAAACAGCAATAGCTGTTAAGATAAATGCAAGCAAATGTGATTCCTGATCTAAGTGCAAAATTATGTGAGACCAAAAGGATTGCATTAACTAGTAATACTGGCATAGCACAAAAGGGAGCACAATGATACTGTTGCTATTGTTGCTGTTGTTGTTATTAAGTGTTGTTATTAAGTGCTGTCAAGTCAGTTTTGACTCATAGCGACCTTGTGTAGGGTTTCTAAGCTTGTAAAACTTTGCAGGAACAGAAAGTTGCAGCTTCCTTTTATGGATAATCTGGTGGTCCCAAAATCACTGACCTTGTACAGACCAGAGCTTATTTTAGAGAAGCACTGTGCTACCCACATTAATATTTATTATGTAGCAATCATGTACTAAGTATTTGCAGTGAAGAGAATTTACTTCCCAATGAAATTCTACTTTGATGTTCTGTTTAAGTTTAAAACAGGCTTTATGCAGAGTTCACAAAGACAATGATCTACATCCTTCTTTGGTGAGTAGAAGCTGGGAGTCTAAAAGCTCATGAGCAGCCATCTAAGGTGCAAACAGTGGCCATGCCCTGTCCAGAAGAAAGAAGAGTGATGAAAATTGAAGATTCTAGGAAACAATTAGCCCAATGGATTAATGGACCATATGGACATCTGTCACCATGACTGTAAGATGAGAAGAATTTGATGGCACCTGATTTCCCTTCAGGTCTAAATTTGAACTCACCCTCATGTCTGAATTTTTACCCCAATAAAAATTTTTACCCCAATATGGCTACATAAAGAGGGCCAACAAGACCAGTGAGGTACACACACCCTGGAATGGAAAACCAACTAGTTCAAAAGGGCAGCATTTACATAAGGACAAAAATCCAAAGGCTTGAGAAAGAAGGAGAATGGAAACAAGAAACCCAGTGAAGAGGGGATTACAATAATTGAGATGAATGAACTGTATGACTTGTTGAATGCAAATTTGATGATGTGCTCACTAAAACTTCATTCAATTCACAATGAAAAGAGCATTAAAAAAGGCAGGGGGCTATATTATTCTACTTTCCATGTTGAAGGGAAAGTGCAATAGTTTCTTTTCGCTGTCACTAAAAACAACAACAACAAACAAATTTGGTTGCTTAAAAGGAGAAATTTATTATTTCATAGTTCTGAAGATCACAAGTCAGAAACCAAGGCATCAACAGGAATGTACTACCTTAGAAGACTTTTAGAGAAGAATGCATTCATTGCTTCCTCCAACTTTATGAATAATATAGTGACTCCAGAGTTTTCTTGGCCTCTGAATTTATGTTCTCAGTGTTTTCCTTTGGGGTTTTATTGCTGCCAACATTTTTCTGTGCCTTTTGTTTGTGTATATTATAAGAATGTAATTGCAATTAGGATGCTAGGAGTACCAGGTTTAAACTCCTATGCAAAGACCCATTTTCCAAGTAAGGTAACATTCAGCTTTTATCATATCAGTAATATTCATAGGTATCAAGAATTAAGACATGGAAATACAATTCTAGAAGCTACCACCTAAATCATTACAGGAAGCATATCTTCTGATGATTCCATAAAGAAATCTTTTAACAACAGGCCCAGGAAAGACAAATGTTTTCTCTCTTTGGATATTATGTGTGATATTACATTTCCATATGCTACAGGAATCTTGAGAACATGAAGACAATTAGTTCTAGGATGAAGCCATCACACACAGGACTACTGTTGTGTTTCTGTACATTATCTGCATACAAAATACTTCCAATGATTTTTTTGAGAATATCAGTGTCTAAAACTCTTGTAAGTAATAGTACTGAAGGTTTCTTCATTGATGATGCTCAGATATCTCATAAACACCCAAAATAATTGAAAAAATATAACATTGCCATTTCATAAATAATGAAAATGAGTAGGATTGACGCTGTTGCTGAAATGCAGCCAAGATTAACGATGCCAAGTCTTAATAATTAGTGAATTGGAAAATATAAGACAATCTAAAAAAAGAACATCTTATAAATGAGTTTTTTCAAGCTTATCTTGATGTCTCTATTTCTTAGGCTGTAGATAAAAGGATTCATTATTTGAGGGACAACAAGGTACATCACTGAGGCTATTGCTGTCTTTCTGGAAGAGTTTGTAAACACAGAACTGATATACACACCAAAAGATGTCCCATAGAATAAAGAAACAACTGAGAGGTGTGACCCACATGTGGAAAAAGCTTTATACTTTCCACCAGTTGATGCTATTCTCAAAACAGAGGAGATAATCCTAGTATAAGAGAATATGATTCCAGAAAGAGGAACACTAGCCAATATGCAAGCCAAAACGTATAACAGGATGTTGTTGATGAGGGTACTGGAACAGGCAAGCTTGAGGATCTGAGGAAGTTCACAAAAGAACTGAGGGATTTTCAAGTTTGTACTGAAAGACAGATTGAAAATCATCAGACAGTTGATTAGGGCAGCCACCACACTAATGAACAAAGAAAGTAGAATCAGCAGGCCATAGAAGTAGGGGTTCATGATGACCGTGTACATCAGTGGGTGACAAATGGCCACATAGGGGTCATAGGCCATTGTTGCTAGAAGAAAATTTTCAAAACCAGTAAAAACCAGGACAAAGAATATCTGGTTGAGACAGCCTGTGTAAGTGATGCTCTGATTCTGTGTCTGGATATTTACCAGCATCTTTGGGATGGTGGTTGTGCTCAAACAGATATCAGTAAAGGACAGATTGGAGAGAAAGAAATACATAGGGGTGTGCAGGTGTGAGTCACAGCTGACAGCCAGGATAAGGAGCAAATTTCCAAGAATAGTGACCAGGTACATGATGAGGAACAGGCTGAAGATCACGGACTGCTGTTCTGGATCATCTGTCAATCCCAGGAGAATCCATTTTGAAGCATCTGTTTGGTTTCTAGGTTCTATACTGATGAACGTGGTGGACAGATAAGGTGACAAGACAATCAAATGTGTGGTCCCAGCACCATCAACATTAGCATCACCACAGGAGATAGATCTTATCTTCAGGAAGGAAGAAGATAAATAGAGTTGAAGACAAAAGGGTTACCTTCTTTAATAATATTTTCTGTTTATTTTTAAATAGAGAAGAAAAAGCGCTAAAGCTTATTATGCAGTGTCAATCATTATTAATTCTGGAAAAGAAGAGGAATATAATCATTTAATTTTTATTACATCATTTGTGTTTTTATGCTTATTTAAATATTTAGTAATTTTTCAGTATAGAAATAGCTAGACTTAGCAGATAACCTGTTGAAACAATCTGGGACTCCAGTTTCTTCCCCAGAGATCACAGCCAGGCAGTAGAGATAACTCAGATATATACCAAGAATCAAGAAGATCTGATGAATCTGGCAAACCATATTTTACCACCACCACCAGAAAAATGCAAGTAAATGTCAGAGAATTTTGTCACAGTGATCATATTTGACAAGGGTTAGACCAATCATTTTTGTGATTTTAGAGATAGGGCAGGAGACTAGCTAAATGAGAATTTTACAAAGATGTAAATAAACTGATAGACAAAAAACATATTCAAATAGAAGTATTGGCCCCATCATATTCTGCATGTGCTCTTTTACCATGCATCCTTCTCCTATATGTACCTGTAGTTAAAATCAGCCATCCTTCCTAAGTATTAGCTATAGAACTTAGTTACCTGGCTGGCATCCCTGATGAATGATGGCTGACACCTCCTCTGGATGTAGAAGACAAAAGTTCTATCCTCTGGAAAGACAGAGGGTCTGTGTAAATCACTAGGTTCCTGTGCAAATGGGTCATCTCTGGAAAAAAGGTCATGTGCTCTACCTGCTCACAGGATAAGGGCTCTTAAGAGATGTCACAGGTAGACTATTTGCAGTCTGTTTTTCCCTGAAGGCTCAATATCCAAAGCTCCTCATTATCTCAACAACTTTTATCCGTGTGATCCCAGTACAGCCAAAAAGTTGATTCTCTGCTCCTGAGACCATCTGCCACTCTCCACCTATGTCTGGTCACGCCTATGTCACATATCTAGCATATATGTGACCACCATCATTTCTAATCCTAGTTTAAACTTCTATTTGTTGTTGTTTTTGAGTGTTGTCAAGTCAGTTCTGTCCTACAGTGACCCTCAAGAGGGTTTCCAAGGAGTCACTGGTGAGCTTGAACCACCGACCTTGTGGTTCAATCTGACTATGCAGTCTATCACATTAAATCACAGTGCCACATTTAGTTATGTCTTAGTGTTATACTGCTACTATACCAGAATATTGAAAGTGCCATAGGCTGCCAAAAGAACCAATAGATCCATTTTGGAAGAAGTGCAGCCAGAGTGCACCTTGGAAGTCAAGATGGCCAAACTTCATCTCTCATACTTCAGACATATTGTCAGGAGGGACCAGTCACTGCAGAAGGATATCATGTCTGTTAAGGTGGAGGCTCAGAGAAAAAGAAAAAGACCCTCAATTAGATGGATTGGCCAAGTGGCAGCATCAATGGACTCAAGTGTGGCAACAGTAGTAAGGTTTGCCAGGATCGGGCAGTGTTTCGTTCTGCTGTGCATAAGGTAGCTATGGTTTGGTACTGACTCGATGGTATCTAAAAACAACAACAACTATATCAGAAATATTACAAGTTAATAATTTTAACAAACAGAAATATATGCTCTCAGTTTAGAAAGTCAGAGGTCCCAATTTAGTGTACCTGCTCTGGAGAAAGGTTCTTGCCTCCTTTCAGTATCTGTATGTTCAGCATTTATTTGAAACCTCCATGTGTTTCAGCATCAATTCTTCCCTGGATGTTGATATTTCAGAACCCTAGGTCCAAAGGACGTACACCACTCCTGGCCTCTCTTTCTTGGTGGTATTTCTCTGATTATTTCTTTCTTCACTTATCTTTTATAAGATAAACGATGCTATAGGCCATAATTCTGGGATATTCCCTTATACTTGATCATGGTTATATTAGAATTAAGGATATTTTAGCTCATCCTTAATCCTCATTTTTCTTTGTACCATCAGATCACATCATGAGTGATCATCATATAACTGACACATTACATCACTATATAATCAATAAACCACCAAGAACAGTGGCCCAACCAAGCTGATAATAAGGTTTGGGGGTTGGGGGCAGGGGGAGACACAATTCAATACATGATGAAGTACAATAAAGACCAAATACATCTATCTATCACTCATCTGACAGTTTGTTGTGTGTTGAGTGGCTAGTGTGTTGCTGTGATGCTAGATGCTCTGGCACCAGTAGTTAAATTACCAACCATGTCACCCATGTTGAACAGATTTTAGAAGAGCTTCCAGACTAAGACAGACTAGGAAGAAGGACTGACACATCATTTCTGAATGGTTAGACACTATAAATCTTAAGAATAGCAATGAATCACTAGCAGAGATAGTGCCAGAAAATAGATATGCAAAATATGACTGGGGATGAGCTCACTACTCATTGTAGAGTCCCCTGAGGCTTTGAATGAATAAAAACTTTCAGAAACTTCTTTTTCTAAAGGGGCACTATTCAAAATGATAAGAAACAGCTGCAAACATCCATTAATAATGGAAACATGGAATGCAGAAATGTATTCTAAGCAAATTGGAAATCATCAAAAATGAAATGGAACACATAACTTTTATTATCTGAGGCATTATTAAGCTGAAATGGACTGGTAATGGCCATTTTGAGTAGGAAAATCATTGATTTACTCTGTCAAGGAGGATACATTGAAGAGAAATTGCATCACATACATAGACAAAAAGAAAACTTCAAGTTATATCAGCAGTTAAAATCTACCAGATGATCTTTGAGAGACAGATGAGGCTTTCTGCTCCAGGAAAGATTTACAGTCTTGGAAAACCTATATATAATGGCTAGAAGGGGTAATTAATTTAGTGACATTAACATACATTACTGTCTATGATAGGAAAATATCTTATAAAGAAGACCAGTTAATACTATTATGCAAATTTATAGAACAACCACTAAAATCATCAGTGACAAAATTGAAGAATTTTACAAGTTTCTACATTCTGAAATTGATCAGGCAGGTAATCAAGATTCATTGATAATTATTTGTTTTGGGAATACAAAATTTGGAACCAAAGAAGAAGGATGAGTAATTAGAAAATATGCCTTTGATGACAGAAATGATGCTGGACAGTGCAAATCAGAATTTTATTTTTCAAGATCAATGACTTACTTCAAATACCTTTTTGATCAAAATTGAACTTCACCAGATGGAATACACAGGTATCAAAATGGTTACATCTGTGGGAAGAGACAATGGAGAAGTTTAATATCATTAGACAAAACAATATCAGGGGAAAATTGTGGTACAGACCATCAAGTTCAGGCTGGAACTGAAGAAAATTAAAAAGTAAAACAAATTCACAAAAGATAAAATATGGTATTGAGTAAATCCCATCTAAATTTAGAACCATCTCAAGAAAAGATATGATGGCCTTAGGCACTAATGACTGCACATGGGAAGACATCAAGAACATCACATATGCAGAAAAGAAAATGTCATTAAAAAGACAGGAAAAAAGAAAGACCAAAGTGAATGTCAGAAAAGACTCTGAAACTTGCTAATTTTTTAATGCTTTTATTGTGAAGTGAGTGATAGTTTACATGAGAAAACTTCAGTTTTGCATTAGTTTTGCTGAAACATGCTCTTGAACTTAAAGAAAATAAAACAACAGAAAGAAATGATGAAACAAAAGAGCTGAAGAGAAATTTCAAAGAGCAGTGGTTGTTGCTGGTGTTAAGTGCTGTTGAGTCAGTACTGACCCATAGCGATCCTGTACAGGGTTTCTGAGTTGTAAATCTTTACAGGGGCACAAAGCCTCACCTTTCTCCAATGGAGCAGCTGGTAGTTTTGAACTGCTGAACTTAAGGTTCACAAACCTATTTGTAACCACTATGTTAGGAAAGAAAAGTAAAATATTGTAATAAAATGTGCAAAAACCTGGAGTTAGAAAATCATCAGATAGAAGATGCTTAGCATTTCTCAAGCTGAAAAAAACTGAAAAATAATTTAAGCATCACAATGTAATATTGAAGAGTAAAATATTGAATGATGCACTATGCCTGAAAAGAAGATGGAAGAAATGCAATCACTGTTTGAAAAAGAATTTGTCAATGTTTAATTGTTTCAAGTAGCTCAACAACCAATGGTATTCAAGGAAAAGGTTCAAGTTGTACTAAAGGCATTAGTGACAAACAAGACTCAAGGATCTGGCACAATATAACTTGAACATTCAACAAATTTAAGTGTCATTGGTGGTCCTCACTAATCTATGTCAAGAAATTTTGAAGACAGCTATCTGTCCAATGAATGAGAAAATATTGATATTTGTAGCTACTCCAAAGAAAGGGAATCCAACAAAATGTGGTAACCATTGATCAATGTCATTAATGTGATTGTTGTTGTTGCCAGGTGCCATCAAGTCAGAACCGACTAATAGCGACCCCATGCACAGCAGAACGAAACAATGTCCAATCCTGGGCCAACCTCACCACTGCTGCCACACTTGAGTCCATCAATGATGCCGCCTGGCTGATCCATCTCATTGAGGGTCTTCCTCTTTTTCTCTGACCCTCCACCTTACCCAGCATGACTTCCTTCTCCAGCGACTGTTTCCTCCGGAAAATATGTTCAAAGTATGAGAGACGAAGCTTAGCCATCTTGGCCTCCAAGGAGCACTCTGGCTGCACTTCTTCCAAAACAGATCTATTGTTTTTTTTGACAGTCCA
>NW_006409020.1:808074-809420 GCF_000296735.1 Chrysochloris asiatica | reverse complement strand
TTTGCATATCAGTAATTGATGGTCTGTTCCACAGTCTGTTCCTGGCCTTGTCTTCACTGATGATATGGAGCTTTTCCATCTTCTCTTTCCACAGATGTAATCAATTTGATTTCTATGTGTTCCTTCTGGCGAGGTCCATGTGTGTAGTCGTCTCTTATGCTGTCTAAAGAAGGTATTTGAAATAAACAAATCATTTGTCTTACAGAAGTCTATAATTTGTTCTCTAGCATCATTTCTATCACCAAGTCCAAATTTTCTAAATACTGGTCCCTCCTCTTTGCTCCCTACTGTTGCACTCCAATCACCAAAAATGAGCAATACATCTTGATTGCATGTTTGATCAATTTCAGATTGAATAAGTTGTTAGAATTCTTCTGTTTCATCTTCACTGGCTTTAGTGGTTTGTGCATAAATTTGAATAATAGTGGTATTAACTAAGTCAGTTTCTAAAAACAAAGGAACTTAGAAACTGACTTATATGAAAAAGAACGTCTCATAAGGATTGGAGGATGTCTCAGGAACAGCCTTAGATATACAAATGACACAACTCTGCTTACTAGAAGAGAAGAGGACTTGAAATATTTACTGATGAAGATCAAAGACTAAAACCTTTATTGTGCATTCTACCTCAATAAAAAGAAAACAAAAATTCTTACAACTGGACTTAAAAAAGACTAATACATAACATCATGATAAGCAGAAAAAAGATTAAAGTTGCCAAGAATTTTATTTTGCTTGGATCCATAATCAATGCTTATAACAGCAGCACTCAAGAAATCAAAGTATTGCAGTAGGCAAATCTGCTCCAAAAACCTCTTTCAATTGAGGACAAAGTTGTGCCTGACCAAAGCCATGGTATGTTCAATTACCACATATGTATGCAAAAATTGTACTACGAATAAGAAAGACCAAAAAAACTGATATATTTGAATTATCGTGTTGTCAAAGAGTATTGAAAGTAAGCCAGAAAAACTAACAAATCTGTTTCTAAGAAGTATAACCGACTACACTTTAGAAGAAAGTCTGGTAACACTTTGTATCTCATACTTTGGATATACCGCTAAATTGAACCAGTCCATGAAAAATGACACCATGCTTGGAAAAGTGGAGGGTCAGCAATAGAAAGGAAGACCCACAATGAGATGGACTGACACACTGGCCACAGGAATGGGCTGAAACATAACAATAATTATGAGTTTAGCACAGAACTGAGCAGTGTTTCCTTATGTTGTGCAGAGGATCACAATGCCTCAGAATGGATCCGACTGCACCTAACAACAGCAACAGCACAACCATCTATATCTAATTAATGGAATCTGGAAAACCTGAATATCATATTAGGTATG
>NW_006409020.1:800792-807484 GCF_000296735.1 Chrysochloris asiatica | reverse complement strand
ATATTGATATGTTGTTGAGTAGGTTCAGACTCAGTGATCCTATATAGGGTTTTCTGTGGATTTAAATCTTCATTGGGACTGAAAGTCCTATCTTTCTCCCACAAACTGGTTGGCAGGTTTGAACTGTGTACCTTGTGGCCCAGTGTTTCTTGTATGGAGCCAACATGCTCCCATTTTTCAGCTATTGTAAACATGTCAACTTGGCAATGTACATTCTAAGATATGTTGACTCTTTTCTCAATCTTGATCTATACTCTGCCTATTTTATAAAGTATATTCAAATATATTCCCTTTTCAATTCTAACAGTAATAAATGTGAACAGATCTGCATTTTCTTTGTTAGAGTTTAATTACTTTCTTTTCCAACTTAGACACATACATTTAACATATGCTTTTCTATTATTGGAGAAGTGTATGTCGAAATTATGACATTTAGTTTTCATAGAGCTGTATGAAATTATAATATCACAGGGAAGGTGTTGGAAATTGGTGCTTCTACAATCTCAATAAATTTTCTCAGATTTTAACTAAAATTTAATAGATGAAGATGTTGTTTAATGTGAGTGTTCACTTAAATATTTTCATCTTTTTTACTTCAGTGTTTGGTGCACTTATCAATTTGTTTTAATACTGTTTCTACAGGTACAGAAAATATGTTTACCTGCTGCACAGGAACTTTTTAAAATATTGAAGAGTAGAGATGTCAGCTTGAGGACGAAGGTGCGCCTGACCCAAGCCATGGTATTTTCAATAACCTCATATGTATGAGAAAGCTGGACAGTGAATAAGGAAGATCGTAGAAGAATTGATGCCTTTGAGTTGTGGTGTTGGAGGAGAATACTGAAAGTGCCATGGACTGCCAAAAGAACCAATAGATCTGTTTTGGAAGAAGTGCAACCAGAGTGCTTCTTGGAGGCCAAGATGGCTAGGCTTCGTCTCTCATACTTTGGACACATTGTCCAGGGAGAACAGTCGCTGGAGAAAGATGTCATGCTGGGTAAGGTGAAGGGTCAGAGAAAAAGAGGAAGACCCCCAACGAGATGGATCAGGCAGGTGGCATCATTGATGGCGTCAAGTAAGGCGGCGGTAGTGAGGTTGGCCCAGGATCGGATATTGTTTCATTCTGCTGTGCATGGGGTGGCTATGACTCAGTTCCGACTCGATGGCACCTGACAACAACAACATAGCTATAGGAGCTCTGGTAGCATAGTGGTTACGAATAGAGCTGTGAACCTTACAGTAAGCAGTTTGAAACTCACAGCTTCACACCAGGACTCCATAAGGAAGTATAAATGGGCTCGAAATATGGTAAAAATTTCAATGTTACAAACTGGAACGGAAAGGAGAACCACGATAAATGTCCAGCTTTCACATGCATATGATGTGATTGACAATACAATTGCTTGAATTTAGCACACTTTATTCCTCAAAGTGGTGTGGCAAAGTGGGTTAATGCGCAGACTACAAAACCATTTGAACGGCAAGGTAGACAGTTCAAGATCACTAGCTTCTCCTTGGAAACCCTATACAGGGTCGGAACTGACTCTACGGCCCGTAACAAAAACAACAACAACATTCCTCAAAGAGACATCTTTTCTGTTTAACGCTTTAGAGATGTCCTTGCAGTTGTTGTTGTTGTTGTTAAGTGCCATCGAGTCGGTTCCGACTCATAGCGACCCTGAACAGGGTTTCTGAGGCTGGAAATCTTTACAGGAGCAGAAAGACTCATCTTTCTCACGCGGAGCAGCTGGTAGTTTCAAACTGCTGGCTCTACGTTTCTCAGCCCAATTCGTAACCACTACGCTATCAGAGCTCCTTGTAGTAGATATGCCAAATGCAGCAACTTCTACTATTTCCATATCGACTTTTCCATGCGTGTTGATTAAGAACTCAAATAAAATTAAATCTCATACTGATGGATTTTTACGAATGCTACCCATTTTAAGGATGGGTAATCATTGTTGTTTTTAGTTGACATTAATTGAGTTCTGAATCATAGTCTCCCTGTACACGACAGAAAGAAACACTGCATTGGTGTGGGCCATGCTCACAATGGTTGTTATGTTTGAATTCATTGATACAGTCACTATGTAAATTCATCTCATAGGAAGTCTTCGGTTTGGATCAGACCCTCTAATTTGCCACCACACTCATCTGGTAGTTTGTCAAACTGTGATGGCATATGTGTTGCTGTGATCCTAGAACCTATGCCACCAGTATTTTAAATATCAGCAAGGATACCCATGGTGGGCAGGTTTCAACAGATTAAGACATACTAGAAAGGAGAGACAGATTACTTCTGAATGTTTAGTCACTTAAAACTTATGAATAACAGTGGAGCATTGTCAGAAAGCGCCAGCATACTGAATATTGAAATATTATGAATAGTATTAGAATATTGTCAGATATAGTGCTAGAGGTTGAGACTCTCAGGCTGGAAGACACTCAAAATACTTCAGGGGAAGAGCTATTTTGTTAAGGTGGAGTGAATTGTGTTGATGCTAAGTAGTAAAACATCCGGGACCTTCATTTGCTGATGAGGCAGCCCTCAAAATGAGAAGAAAGAGCTGTAAACATCCATTAATTATCTGAATATGGGATATCCAAAGTAAGGAACTAGGAAACTTAGAAATTGTCAAAAATTAAATGAAACACATAAAGATCAATATTATAGGCATTGTTGTTGTTGTTAGGTGCCATTGAGTTGGCACTGATTTCTAGCAACCCTATGCACAGCAAGATCTCTGGTAGCATAGTCGTTATGAATTGGACTTCTAACCTTAAGGTCAGCAGTTTGAAACTACCAGCTGTTCCATGGGAAAAAAAGATGAGGCATTCTGCTCCCATAAAGATTTACAGCCTTGGGAACCTTACAGGGTTTCTATGAGTTAGAACTGACTTCATGGCACACCACTACCACCACCATGCACAACAGAATGAAACACTGTCTGGTCCTGAGTCAAGCTCACAATCATTCTTAACCCTGACCCTATTGCAGCTGCCAGTGTGCCAATCAATCTTATTGGGGATCTACCTCTATTTCACTGACTATCCTCTTAACAAGAATGTTGTCCTGTTCCAGGTAAAAGTCCTTACTAACTATATGCCCAAGTGTGAGGGATGGAGCTTGGCCATATTGGCTTCTTAGTAGTATGCTGACTACATTTGAAAACATAGATTTGTTTGTTCTTCTGTCAATCTGTGGTACTTTTATTATGCTTCACCAACATCATACATAAAATGCATCAGTTCTTCTGTAGTATTCCTTATTCACTCTGCAAATTTCACAACATCATAAATAAAATGCATCAATTCTTCTATGGTGTTCCATATTCACTCTGCAAATTTCACATGCATATGTGGCTTTTAAAATATCCCGGTTTGGGTCAGGCACACCTTAGTCCTCAAATTGACATCTTTGCTCTTGAACACTTTAAAGAAGCCTGGTGCAGAATATTTTCCTAATGCAATATGTTATTTGATATCTTGGCTGTTGCTTAAAAGCAAAATAAATTATTTGATAATATAAATATTTTCTCCACTTATCATGATGTTATTTACTGATCCAGTGGTGTGCATAATTGTTTTCTTTACACTGAGTGTCAACCCATATCTGAAGTCTACGATCTATGACTTTCATCAGTAAGTATTGTAAGTCATTTTCACTTTCAGTGAGTAAGGTCATATCATGTGCATATTGCTGGTTGTTAATGAGCCATCCTCCTATCCTGATGCCAGTGTCTTCACTGTATAATCCATCTTCTCATACATTCCATGTTCTAATTATTAATGGATGTTTACAGCTGTTTCTCTTCATTTTGAGTTGTGCCCATCAGCAAATGAAGGTCCTGTGGGCTTTTCTCCCATAGTCTTTACTCCATTCATGTCACCATGGTCAACTCTACTTTGAGGAGGCAGCTGTTACACAGTCGCATTTTGAGTGCCCTATAACCTGAGGGGCTCACTTTCCAGCACTGTATCTGACAGTGTTTCTCTGGTATTCGTAAGTTTTTCAGAGATTAAATATTCGGAAGTAATTAGTCACTCTTTCTTCCTAGTCTGTCATCATCTGGAAACTCATCTGAAACCTGTCCACCATGGGTGGCCCTGCTGGTATTTATAATACTGGTGGCAAAGCTTCCAGAATCACAGCAACTCACAAACCATTACAAAACAACAAACTGACAAATGAATGGTGGTGCCTTTCTTTACTCATATGTAATTCTGAACCTCCTTTGAAAACTGTCCACTATTAGATACTTTGCTGGTTTATAATCGTAAAATGGAAACCACAGAATTGCAAACCAAAAAAATATATATTAGACATTTCTCAGATTCATCATTTTGCTTTAAATTTTCATAGACTCTTAAGATGGATTCTTTAGATAGTCAAAATCAGTTAAACTTATATATGTATATACATGGTTGTTGTTATGTGTCATCGGGTCAGTACGGGCTCACAGTGAGACTATGCACACCAGAATGAAACATTACTCAATATTTAGCAAACCACACAATCATTGCTATTTCTGAGCTCATTGATGTTGCAACTATGCCAATTCGTGTTATTATGGGGGTCTTCCTTTTTTCTCTTACCCTCTACTCTACTAAACATGGAATCCTACTTAGTATCCTAAATGGTCCCTTCTGATAATATTTCTGAAGTTTGAAAGATAAAGTCTGGCCATCCTGGCTTCCAAGGAGCTTTCTGGATTACTTTCTCCAACACAGATCTGTTCATTTTCTGGTAGTCCATGATACTTTAAATATTCCCCTCCAACATCATAACTCAAATTCATCATTTCTGCAGTCTTCCTTATTCACTGCCCAACTTTCACATGTATATGAGATTATTGAAAATACCATGGCATTGTTGAAAAATACCACAATCCTCACACTGGCATCTTTGCTCTTCAATACTTGTGCAGTAAAGTTGCTCAGTGTAATATGTCATTTGATTTCTTGACTTCTGCTTCCATGAGTGTTGATAATTGATCAAAGTAAAATGAAGTCATTGACATCTTCAACCATTTCTCCTTTTATATAGATGCTGTTTATTGGCCCAGTGGTAAGGATTTATGTTTTCTTTACATTGAGGTGCAACCCAAACCAAAGCTGTGATCTTTGATCTTCATCAGTAAAGATTTTAATAGCTCTTTAGTTTCAAAAATAAAGGTTATATCACCTGCATATCACAAGTTGATATTTCCAACTTTTTAAGAAATTGTCTTGAGTTAATGAGTCTTTCTCCATTACTCTTGCCTTGTTCTTCTTATTTTTATATACGTATATATGTATGGTCTCTCACTGTCTGTGCACCTCCATTCTGATAAGTAGAGGGGATGCCTCAGCGAATGGACACTGGACCCCCACCTTGATGCATTCTACTACACATGAACATAGATCTCCTTGAAATTTAAAGTGACAGTTTCCCTTAAAACAAAATGGCCCTGACTCATATGTCAGTTTTCATACTGTGGTGGCTTGTGAGTTGCTGTGATTCTGAAAACTATGCCACCAGTATTTTAAATACCAGAAGGTTCACCCATGGTGGAGAGGTTTCAGATGAGCTTCCAGATGAAGACAGACTAGGAAGAAAGAGTGATGAACTACTTCTGAATAGCTAGTCACTGGTAATCTTATGATTATGAGAGAAACACTGTCAGATATAGTGCCGGAAAATGAGCCCCTCAGTTTGGAAGGCACTCAAAATACAACTGGGGAAGGACTGCCTCCTCTAAGTAGAGTTGACTGTGATAATGCAAATGTTGTAAAGCTTGTGGGAGAAAAGCCCGGGGGACTTTCATTAGCTGATAGGCACCAGTCAAAAAGAATAGAAACAGCTGTAAACATCCATTAAAATCAGAACATGGAATGTACTAAGTATGAATCTGAGAAAATTAGAAGTTGTCAAAAATGAGATAGAATGCATAAACATCGATATCTTAGGCATTAGTGAGCTGAAATGGACTGGTATTGGCCATTTTGAATTTGACAACTATATGTTTTACTATGAGTAGAATGGCAAATTGAAAAGGAATGATGTTGCATTCACTGTCAAAAAGAACATATCCAGATCAGTAATGAGGTGAAACACTGTCTGTGATAGGATAATATCCATGTTCCTATATGGAAGCCCATATAACGCCATTGTTATTCAAATTTATGCAACAACCACTAATGTCAGTGATCATGAAATAGAAAAATTCTACCAACTTCTTCAATCAGAAATTGATCAAACATGCAATCAAGATGTATTGATCATTACTGGTGATTGGAATCCAAAGGTTGGGAGCAAAGACATAGCATCAGTAGTTGGAAAATATGGCCTTGGTGGTAGAAATGATGTAGGAGAATGCATGATAGAATTCTGCCAAACCAATGATTTGTTCATTTAAAATAGCTTATTTAGACAACATAAGAGATGGCTATACACATGGACCTCACAAGATGGAATACATAGAAATCAAATTGACTATTTCTGTGGAATGAGACAACAGAAAACTCCATATCAGTGAAAACAAGATCAGGGACAGACTGCGGAACAAACCATCAATTACTCATATGCAAATTCAAACTGAAGCTGAAGAAAATGAATACAAGTCCACGAGAGCCAAAATATGACCTTGAATATGTTGTTGTTGTCAGGTGCCATCGAGTCAGAAACTACTCATAGTGACCCCATGCACAGC